>NW_006408615.1:1894480-1897998 GCF_000296735.1 Chrysochloris asiatica | reverse complement strand
TATGAGAAAGTCATATGAACATGTGTGTGCGCACACATGTACAAACATCCACACATAAAGCCCATGTATGGTTGCGTTGTATGCACATGCATGCACAATGCAAACTCATACATGTGTACGCACATGTCTGTCCCATATGCAGATACACATGTTGACACAGGATTTCTGCAGTGGGATATGCTGAGCAAATTTTTGAGTGCCTCTTCTCCACCTTCTTCCCTTATTCTTTGCAAACTGAGGTGAGACAACCTTAAGAGAATTCCTCTTACAGGAAAATGCCACTGATGTGCTCAAGCCCATTCCCGAGTCCACACTTCACCACTCTAAGGGAAGACAAGTCTGGATGAAAATGTCCACTTCACTGGATGGGAAGCTGTGCAGGCCACAGAGTTCAGGGCAGCCTGGCACATCACGGGACCTCCACTGCCGAGACTCCTTTGTAATCAATGTAATTAAAGGTAAAGTCAGTCATTCTTGGAAAACGCAAAATTGCAAACAATGTTTGATCACTTTCAATTCTGAGATGGACCTTGTCTGCTAAAGTTAATGCTGCAGCTATTGAGAGTATTTATAGTCTGAACATACAACATTGGAATACATTTCTGATCAATTATTTTGAAATAGAAATAGTGCAATGGTTAAGTGTTAAGCTGCTAACCAAAATGTTGGAGATTCAAGCCAACCATCACTTTATAAGAGAAAAGACCTGGCGATCTGCCCCAAAGATTCCTGCCTAGAAAATCCCTGGGGACAGTTCTCCTCTGTCTTCAGGGTCATTCTGACTTGGAATCCACCAACAGCACACACCTGCAACAACATAACTGAAGATGCATGTAGAGCACTCTGTCTGAAACGATTTAACTCTTAATACAAAACAACTCTGTGAAAGACCAAGATCAATGTTCATGTAAACTTCTACAGTGGCATTTTAGCATCTCCTCGGATGCTTTCTGCAACACTAAAAGTGACATTGGACTTGTATGTCACCTAGATACTTTTGTATTGCATCTACAAGATTATTGCAAGGAAAAAAAAAAGTTTTTAGTTAATAATTGGTGCATTTGAGTCTATATGAAAATTATTTTCTTTTCCATCAAATGTGGTGACTTTGTCTTTTGACTTCTAAGCTGTGGACGTTTGCTTTGCAAACCTGGACAATTTCAACCGGTGAAAGAATTCTGTCAGTCTCTAGTATGTTTCATTGTACTGAGTGCATGCGCACTTTTAGTTCAACGGGATTTACTGACGTGAATATGATCAGCTCCAGTCCTGGTGTTCAAGCTGGAGAGCTGGTATTTGTGCAGAAGGGCTCAAGGATGGACAGGAAGTTGCAGTGTCAGCTCTGTCCACAAGCTTCCCTGCATCCCTTCTGTGATCATGGTTGACTCTTTAGGATGGACAGGAAGCTGCAGTCCCAGCCCTGCCCACAAACTTCCCTGCATCCCTTCTGTGATCATGGTTGACTCTTTAGGATGGACAGGAAGCTGCAGTTCCAGCCCTGCCCACAAGCTTTCCTGCATCCCTTCTGTGATCACAGTTGCCTCTTTTATGACTGAAGCTTCTTGCTGCTGCTGAGCCATCCATTGAGGTCCAGCTGCTCTAGGCAGCACAGGCTTCTCACATGGGCTTTGAAGTCTGAGCACCTTCAGGGCCACACACATGCTCCATTGTCTCACTGAATGATACTCGGAAACACAAGTCCAGAGATTCCATGACTGACCACATCCTGCTCCCCAGGCGGGGTCACACAACCTCCATCCCCATTTATCTAGCCCAAGGTCAGCTTCAAGGACAAAATGGGGTGGGACCTTGCTGGGACATCTGGAAGAGCTTGCCACTTTCCTGAAACTCAAAAAATAAAATGCAAGGAGCATCATTCTCCAGAAAAGAAAAGGATAGAAACCTCTGGATGGGCAAGTGGAGGGGATCAAAATGACAAAACTCTACTTATTCTACATAACAAACATAACATTCTTCTTCTCCTTGAAAAACAGCTTATCGTTCCTAAAATATGGAAATGCTATTCCATGAATAAGAAGTTCTAATAGCAAAGTGGTTACGAGTCGGACTGCTAACCTGAAGGTCAGCAGTTCAAAACTACCAGCCATTCCATGGGAGAAAGATGAGGCTTTCTGCTCCTGTAAAGACTTACAGCCTCAGAAACCCTGTGCAGGGTCGCTACTAGTTGGAACCGACTCCACAGCACACCACCACCATTCCATAACTAGGCGGTTTTAATGTGCCCAGGTTCTTGGATGGTGCTGCACACAGGTTAGCTGCTCAGCTGCTAAGAGGGTAAAGGCTCAAGTCCATCCAAAGGAACCTTGAAAGAAAGGTCTGGCAATCAACTTCCAGAAAACCCTCCACTGAAAACCTTATGGATTATCTTCAGCCTAGAACTGACTGGAATACCTAAAAGGGGTTCTAGAACTTGCCCAGTGAAATAGACTTCTTGTGGAGCCTTTGCAGTGTATAGGACGTTAGGGGGAATCTTGAGCCCCACCCAGAACCTTCTGTGGTGGGACATTCCCATTTGAAAGGACAAGCAGACCAGCCTGGAACAGCTAGAGGAACAGAAGATACTTCTTGAAAGTAAGACCAACAGGAAAAATCCAAAACAAAAACAGCAGTCTGATTGGTTAATACAAGAACAAGCAAGTTGTTCACCAAGGAATCATCAAGGCAAGCAATTATGCCCCTTCAGGACAAACCCTCATCCAAGACTGAAACTCAAAGGGAACACATGAGCAGGCATGTAAGCTTGCTGGTGACCACATTGGTTTACTGGTGAGTGGAAGAGGGGGAAAGGCAGCATTGAAGAAGTGGGCTGAGTCTGACCATGTTCCATAGACTTTTGTTGACTTGGAGATGAGAGAGAGAAGAGGAAGGATTGGTTGGTCTGAAGTATGGTGAGACCTGGGGACTCCTAAGACCATAAACAAGGACATAACCACAGAAAGCAATAGCTGAGAGTGAAACATCCAGCTGATATGAAGTGAGGGGAGATGCACAAGAATGCCTAAACTTGAAGACAGTATCCATTCGACCTAGTTTTGATGGCTTGATCATCAGAACTCAACTAGAAGAAGACAAAAAAAAAAATTTTTTTTTTTTTGTAGATTGCTACAATTTGATGAACTTGATCTATATTTATGGGTGTAGTAACTCAAAATACCAACTGAGAGGGAAGGAGTCTTCACATCAAGTATGAATCCTATCCCTTCTGTATACAGGTTTCATCAGGACAGACAACTTAGACATGTTGTTGTTGTCAGGTGCCATAGAGTTGGAACTGACTCATAGCGACCCCATGCACAGCAGAACGAAACAATGTCCGATCCTGGACCAACCTCACTACCACTGCCACACTTGACGCCATCAATGATGCCACCTGACCAATCCATCTCGTTAGGGGTCTTCCTCCTTTTCTCTGACCCTCCACCTTACCCAGCATGACATCCTTCTCCAGCGACTGTTTCCTCTGGACAATATGTCCAAAGTATGAGAGACGAAGCTTA
>NW_006408615.1:1887172-1893595 GCF_000296735.1 Chrysochloris asiatica | reverse complement strand
CAGTGACACCAGAGATGGGAGGCAGAGATGAGGACATGGAGCGACAGAGCAGCCGAGGACTCTAGACTCATGGAAAGAGAAAGGCTGTGTGATGGTAGCCAGGAGACAGGCTTGCAGAATGTGCTCTTTGGTTGTTTAAATTATTATATTATATATTCCTGAATGTTTTTGTGTTTTGCTCCCCAGCCCCCCAAAAAGAGGGAACATAAGCAAATACTGTTGAATGACGACTCATGGAGGAGATTGTAATCATTGCAATGAAACAATGATTGCAAAACTGATGTTCTCCCATGTAAATGATCACTCAGTTCACAATAAAAACTTAAAAAGACAAAGACAAAACAAAAACCCTATGGAGCATGGTTCTCCTGTACCCCACATGGGTTTCCTGAGTGGTGGCAGCGGTCCTCTTCAGGAAAGCTGATGTTGAATGCAACGTCCATTTGAAGAAGGCAGAGCCCTGCAGACGAGTTTGATGTGTTCTGTGAATGGGCTTCTTGATTTTATGTTTAACTTTGCACTGCGATTTGGGTGAACATTACAGAGAAAGTTGGTTCTCCTTTCAAACATTCATACATGTTTTGTTTTGTGAATTGATTCCAATTCCCACAATGTAACAACACCCGTCCCACTTCCGCCCTGTGTTTCCTGTTTCCATTCTTTCTTCTTCCCTACCCCTTCCTATCCTTCTGAACTTTCTCCCTTGACAAATGCTGACCTTTGCATCTCTGTGGCTGATTCTTCTAAAGGGAACATATCTCCCTGTGGTGATTGTTCACCTTTAAAGTCTGTCTATCTTCTGGCTGAAAGTTGAGCTTCGGGGGTGAGTTCCCAGCCTGAAAGGTGCCTAATGGCCATAGCCTTGGAGATTCTAACAATCTCTATGAGGAATATAACCTGGCCTTGTTTATTTTACTTAGTTTGACTTCTGTTTCACATTTGTCTCCATTCTATCCAGAACCACCAAGTGTGATTCCATTCAGAGCAGATCAGCAATGGCAGCTGAGCACCACCTAGTACTTCTGGTCTCAGGATCAAAGAGACTGGGGCTCATGTGTCCTTTAGTCCTTTGGACCAATTCTTTGTAGCCTTCTCTATACAAGGGCCTAGTCTGCCTGCACCATCACCAACCCACAGCCATGGGGGCTCTCAGGTGGGAGGTTTCCAGAGAGAGTTGGCTCTCATCCTCACCCTCCAAATACAGCTGAGACCTGCAGCCCCCTTTCTGGCACTGTGTCTATTGACTCCTCTCCACAACGCATCTCTTTTCTTTCCTGAGATGAAGTATTTTGGGTTTCCTATTCAGGAATTCATATTTCACTGTCATTATGTAGCTTTGCAAAAACCTTTTATTGTGACTTCCACTGGGTGGCCAAGGTCAGGCTAGGGATAAAGGAACACTTCTCTTCTATCAGGCTGGCTATAAAAGAAGGATTTGGCATCATCACATTTGCCAGAGATTTGGGAAGTGACTTTCTCCTTGGAGAGGAGGCCTTGTGGATGGGGGTTCATATGTATTAGTCAGAACGAGTCCCCTGGGGGCATTCTGAAAGGGACCCTCCCAGGTCAGAGACACTAGGCTGATGGTAAGAAAGACATGTCTGCACAGAGTTGGGGCTCAGATTCCTAGAAACCAAAGCTGACCAGTACTTTGGCTACAGCCTCTATTTTAGGAACTTGAACTGTGAATTCTTTTGCAAAGCAGATAATGACTTCTCGGATACCACTTCTTGCAAAGCCAGGTTTTCATATTTAGGCATTGATTTAAATGAGAAAGACTTAACTCTGCATAAAGTATGGAGTGAGGGCAAAACAAGTTAACAAATTTGGCTGTTTTGCTGCTAATTTGCACAAATAGTCACACTCTCAGTGAGAAAGGATCCTGAATGGAAACCCGGTATTATTGCTTTCTTCTTGCCTTTAATTAGAGAAAAGCTCTGTCACAGTCAAACCTTAGCCCTGGCAATAAATTTTCCATCCTTGTCCACCTTGTTCTCCCGTCTTGGTAGACTTGTCTGGAAGGCTATCCACAATAACTTGTGTCCTTGCGTTGTTAAACTCGGACTCCCCATGCAGACCCAACCTAGCCCCTGGTTGCTCACTCCACCATGTTTCTCTTCACTCTACTCAAGCAATCCAAACACAGCCATCCCCTGGGAGATGGCAGCACTAGGAAATTCTCTAGGTCCCACCCCCTAAAATTCCGACTCAGACAGGCCTCCCCAGTCACAGCCTCCTGGCTATCCAACTCATTCCCTCGGTGCCCCTGACCCTAAAGCAGTTCCCATGCCTACCCCACCACCTGGTCCAGTGGCCCAACACGATGTGTTCCTAAGTCAGTCAGTCACTTCTGCACTTTTTCCTTCAATGACTTAGGACCTGCAAAACCTCATGGTCACTGGAGATACTAAATGTCTGTTGTTGCCTTTTTTTTTTTTAGCTGTTAAATTGTGACATATGCAGCAAAAATAGCTAATACAGCAACCTAAAGTATGCCTTACGGTATTACCAATTCAACTCATCGGGTTTTCTACAGTGAGAATGAATAAAATATCAAGATGTCCCAATGAAGAAATACCACACATAGTGATACTCTATAATAAGATAGCAAAAACAGAGTCATACACTACTTATGAATGTAAGCCCTCATATAACTGTGAAAAGGAGCTCTGGTAGCATAGTGGTTGTGAATCAGCTGCTAACCTCAGTGTCAGCAGTTCAAAACTACCAGTCGTTCCATGGGAGAAAGATGAGGCTTTCTGCTCCCGTAAAGATTTACAGCCTTGGAAACATTGGACAAGGTTGCTATTCAAAACTACCAGTCGTTCCATGGGAGAAAGATGAGGCTTTCTGCTCCCGTAAAGATTTACAGCCTTGGAAACATTGGACAAGGTTGCTATGAATAAGAACCAACTCCACAGCACATCTCCTCCACTACAATTGTGAATTGAGTCCTGGTGTGGTGCTGTGGGTTAATGCTGTGGACTGCAAAGTCATTTGGACCTCAAAGTGGGTGGCTCAAGCTCACCAGCTGCTCCTCAGAAATCCTGTACAGCATAGCGATGGATCAGAACTGACCTGATGGCACTTAACAACAATACAATTGTGAATATCCTTGGGGGAATTCAATTCTAAAGATTAAACTTCTTGCAAAGAAAAGTTCAGACACCGTTCCAATGTGGAGGCCCACAATCCAGCCTCCTTTTCTGGCACAGGACCTGCAGAACATCACCGTAGTCATTGGAATCGAGTCTCTGGGAAGCAGGGACCTTCGACCATGTTCAGTCTTGGAGGGGCTCAGGAAACAGTCTGCTTCTCTTTGTTCCAGTTCTGAACCAATTCAGCAGATGAAGGTGGACATGTCACCATTTTTGCTCATAAAGGACAAGTTGGATCGGAAGGAGTCTTCATTCTCTGGTGTCACAATAACAGTACCACCAGAAATTTATCTGGTTCTCTTTAACAACAGAAATTTATCTCCTCATAGTCCATTGCTGTTGTTAGTTCCAACCCATAACAACCCTGTATGTGGTTTCTGAGGAGTGAGTGGTGAGTTTGAACCACCAGCCTTGCTGTTCAAACAGATCTTCTAGTTCAGTGCATTAGCCCATAGCGCCACACCAGCCTAGAAACCGAAATTCAGAGTTCCAGTTCTAGAGAAATGCTTTCTTTCTGTGAGTTCTGGGGGAAGGTCCTTGTGCCTTCTGAGCTTCTGCCCTTGATCAATCTTCAGTTCAGGGTAGCATCTTTCTTCCACAGGCTCCACATATTTGCTTTTCTGTGCTTAATCTGCTCTTGTAAATCACAAGAGATTGGCTCAAAACACACCCTACACTGTGTTATTAGCATAACAAACACAACCCATTCCCAAATGAGACCATTGTTGCTTTTGTTGTTAAGTGCCCTCCAGTATTCCAGTTCTATTTGTTTTTCAGTGCCTTCCCATCTGTCCCAACTTTATGCATAACAGAATGACTCTTAGGGATGTGTAGAAGATTTCTGACCATGACCACTTATCCTACAGCAACACACCTGGATTACAAATTGGATTATAACCACAGGTATAAGCCCACCATCTTCCAGTTGATCTGACTCATAGTGATTCTATAGGACAGAGTAGAACTTCTCCATCACGTCCCACAAACTGTAATCTTTATGTAAGCACACTACTTAACCTCTCTATCATACAGTAGCTAGAGGGTTTGAACAGCTCATCTTTCTGATAGTCAAATATTTAACTCATTATGCCATCATAGGTCTTAAACCATGGGTATATGATCAGGATTAACAGCACATATTTGCTGGGGGAAATATTCAATAATGCCATTTGTCTGTCAGTATGTTCTACTGGGGTGTCTTCCATGTTGCTGTGATGTTAGATGATATAGAACCAGGATTTTAAACACCAGCAGGGTACACCGATGGTGGACAGATTTCAGCTGAGCTTCCATACTACAACAGACTAGGAAGAAGGAGACTTCTGAATATTTTGCCACTGAAACCTTTATGAATAGCAATGAAACATTGTCAGATATCACCAGAATATTGAATATTGAACATTATTATCTGGTAGCGTAGTGGTTACAAATTGAGGTGCTTACCTTAAGGTCAGCAGTTCAAAACTACCAGCTGTTCTGCAGGAGAAAGATGAGACTTTCTGCTCCTGAAAAAATTTACAGCCTCAGAAACCCTGTACAAGTTCACTGTGAGTCAGAACCAACTCCACAGTACATAAACACCACATCAATAGATATTTTCAGATACAATACCATAAGATGAGCCCTTCAGAACACTCAAAATATGACCTGGGAAGAGCCGTCACTTTCAGGTATAGTTGACCGTGATGAGATAAATGGAATAAAGCTTTCAGGACCTTCATTTGCTGATGGGACACAACTCAAAATTAAGAGAAACAGCTGCAAACATCCATTAATAAATGGTACCTAGAATGTATGAAGTATAAATCTAGGAAAATTGCAAGCTGTCAAAAATGAAATGGATTGCAAAAAAATCAATATCCTAAGCATTAGTGAGCTGAAATGGATTAGTATTGGCCATTTTTAATCTGACAATAATATGGTTTACTATATCGGAATGATAAACTAAAGAGGAGTGGCATCACATTCATCATCAAAAAAGAACATTTTGAAATCTGTCATGAAGTATAATGCTATTTGTGATGTGATAATACACATACACCTACAAGGAAGACCAATTAATACCACTGTTATCCAAATTTAAGTACCAACCACTAAAGCCAGTGATGATGAAATTGAAGAATACTACAAACTTCTTCAGTTTGAAATTGCAGTCTAAACATGCAAGTATCAAAATTCATTGATAATTGCTGGTGATTGGAATGCAAAGATTGGACGCAAAAAAGAAAAGGTTGCTAGTTGGGAAATATGGCCTTGGTTATAGAAGAGATGCTGGAGAACACATGATAGAATTTTGCAAGACCAATGACTTCCTCACTGTAAACACCTTTATTAAACAACATAAAAGATGACCATGCACATGGGCCTCACCAGATGTAATACACAGAAATCAAATTGACTACATCTGTGGAAAGAGATGTTGGAAAAGCTTCATATCATCAGCCAAAACAAGGCCAGGGGCAGACTGGAACATACCATGAATTGCTCATATGCAAGTTCAGACTGAAGCTGAAGAAAATTAAAACAAGTTCACAAGAGACAAAGTAGGACCTTGAACATCCCACATGACTAGAAATCATCTGAAGAACAGATGTGATACATTAGACATTAAAGACGGAACACCAGAAGAGTTGTGGGATGACATCAAGAACATCATACAGGAAGAAAGCAAAACATCATTGAGGGGGACTTCTGATTTGGGGGACGGGTGAAGCAGAGACAGGTAGGAAAGATTCCTCTGAGAAGGTGAGGAAAACAAAACAAAACAAAACAGAGAAGGAGCTTTCCGGGTGTAACACCAGAGTTTTGGAACTTATAAAAGGTACCCATTTCCCGAGCCCATCTGTGGAGAGATCTGAATGTGGAAGCAAAATATGGCAATTTGATCGATTCCCTACTGGCCCTTCGGTCTGGACTCAGATCGGAGGACAGGGCCACAGTCAAGTGGATCAGAGACACAGTGTTGGAAGCCACAGAGCTGCGTCTGGAGGAAGATGTGTGATCATTTTTTTCTTCATCTTTCAGTTATCTTTCTTCTTTTCCCCAGTCACACCCACAATGCCTAGCCCAGACGCCTTCAGGAGGGTGGGAGCCACCGCCAAACGGGTACAGTATTGCACCTACAGTTTTCCCATGGCACAGAAAGGAGGCTCCTGAGCATTGGTCTCTCAGGATGCTTCTTATGATGTCTGACTCTGCAACCCAGCCCAAAAGTTAACATGGACAGGACCCTTTATCCCTGCTTGAACAGCAAAGGCTACTAGAC
>NW_006408615.1:1859724-1869795 GCF_000296735.1 Chrysochloris asiatica | reverse complement strand
CTTGCAGATAGTACCCACTTGACCTGGCTTCAATGTCTGGATGATCAGAACTCGACTAGAAGAAGAAAGAAGAGAGAGAGAGAAAAAAAAAAAAAGGATAACCTGCTACAATTTGATGAACTTTGCCTATACTTATGGATGTAGTACCTCAAAAAAGGGAAGAAATCTTTACAGCGAGGATCACTCCCACCCCCTCGATACACAGTGTTGACAGGGATGGGCAACTTAGACATTGGCTAATTAAAATGGGGGTGGATATAAAGGCAAGAAGTGACTGGCTTACAAGTTTTCAAGAGGGAGTCTAGTTCCAGATGGGGTGGGGGATGGTAGACTCTCCACTGAATGGTTTTGAATCTGTTGGGACGGGGTTAATGAAACAAGACTCTTGTTGTACGATAGTAAATAATTGCAATCAGTACTGACTTTGAGGGTCAGAAATATAAAGGTAGATTTTTTTTATGTCTTTTAACAAAAGGAGGGGAGTGACTGATTTTGCAGTCCAGGAGCAGAGGTCCCAGGGACCATCAAGTGAGAGGATCGGCGTGTGGGACCCTACCCATTGAATCAGTGATGCCAGAAATACATACAGAGATGATGCCGTGGGCAGATTGAGTGGCTGGGGACACTGGACTCAGGGAGGGAAAGGGGCTGTGTGCTGATGGCTGGGGGGCAGACCTGTGGTGTATACCCTTTGGCTATTTGATGGTGCATGGAGGGGATTTTAATCATTGCAATGAAACAAAATATGATAAGATGAATGTAAAACTGATGTTCTCCCATGTAAACCCATATAATTCAGAATAAAAACTTAAAAGAGGTCTTGTGTGGCAGATTTGCCCAATGAAATACGTCATTTAGTTTTTTGACTATTGCTTCTATGAGTATTGGTGGTTGATCCAAGCAAAATAAAGTCTTTGACAACATAAATCTTTTCTCTATTTATCTTGGTGTTATTTATTGATCCAATGGTGAGGATTTTTGTTTTCTTTACATATGGAAGGCTGTGGTCTTTGATCTTCATCAGTAAGTATTTTAAGTTCTCTTAGCTTTCAGCAACCAAGGTTGTATCACCTGCATATTACAGTCTTGGAAATCTTACGGAGCTGTTCTACTCTGTCCTATGGGATTATATTAGGTTGGAATCAATTTAGTGGTGGTGAGTTTCATTTTTTTCCCTAAGAATCCCCAATGTCACAATGGCACGTTTCTCCAGTGGAAGAAATGACCTGGAACTCTGCTCCCATAATAATGATAGCCTATAATGCCCTATCAGGCAATACTTTCTGTCACATGGGGTTTCTAACTTTCAGAATCAATTTGACAGCACCTTAGTACATAACAACAATTTTTTCCTATCTTTGGAGAGATTATGACTACCCCCATCTCCTAGTATTCATACCTATCTTTACCCCTTTCTCTTGAATAGGAGTGGACCTACTATGGACTCACTTCTAACCAATGTTGTTGTTGTTAGGTGCTGTCAAGTCAGTTACGAATCATAGCATCCCTGTATGGGGTTTCCAAGGAGTGACTGCTGAGTTTGAACCACTGACCTTGCGGTTCAAACCAACCTAGCAGCCCAGTGGTTTTCCTATAGAGAGTCACAATATGACAAAGATGTCACTTATGAGATCAGGCCATGGGCGGAGTATGGTTTCCATTGTAGGGACTTTGTCTTTCTCACTCTGAGCTGCCATGTTGGTAGCTGACACAAGGAGAGGCCCACAGGCAGAGAAGTGAATCCATGAGGAATCTCATTCTGACATCCTTCAGGTGAACGAGCTTGGAAGTGGATCTTCTCTCAGTCATAACTTCAGATGAGACCACAGACTCAGTGGAGACATAATGCAACTTTCTAATTGTCCTGCCAGTTCATACTTGGGTTCCTGACTCACAAAAACTTTGATAAAATTGTTGTTGTTAAGTATCATGAAGTCTGTTCCAACTCATAGTGATGCTGCACAGGGTTTCCGAGGCTGCAAATCTTTACGGAAGCAGAAAGCCTCATTTTTCTCCTGCGGAACAGCTGGTAATTTCGAACTGCTGACCTTGAGGTTAGCAACTCGATTCATAACCACTACACTACCAGAGCTTCTTTAAATAGCTGTTATTTTGCACAGCTAAATGTTTAGGTAATTTGGTCGGAAACATTACACAAAAGTCCTGGTGTGGTACGGCAGGTTATGCACTGGACTGCAAAGTTGGTTTGAACCACAAAGTTGACAGTTCAAGCTCCTCAGTCCCTCCTTGGAAACCCTACACCGGGTCACTATGACTCAGAACCAATGGATGGTGCTTAACAACAACATTATACAACGGCTGTTGTAGTTGTTAGCTGTCATAGAGTAGGTTCCAACTCATTGGGACCCCATGTACAATGAAACTAAGCACTGCCATCCTCACAATTGTTGCCTTCTGAACCCATGACTGTAGCCAATTTTCCATTTGAAAATATTCCTTATCCACTTCAAGCCATCATAGGTTCTGCAATGAGATTTTGAAACAGATATTGTTGTTAAGAGCCATCGCATTTGTTCTGACTCACAGCGACCCTGTATAGTGCTTTTAAGGAGAGCCTGGTGAGCTTGAACTGCCATCCTTGTGGTTCAAACCAACTTTGAAGTCCAGCATATTAACTCACAGTGCCACACCAGGATATGGATATTAAGATAGCCCCATAGTAAAATGCCAGAAACAGACTGATACTCCATAAAGTAATGCCCCAAACACAGCAATACTCTATGTCTGAATACCAACACTACCATAATAATGAACTTCCTTGAGAGGAATTCAATTCTAAAGATTAAGCCTCTTGCAAGGAAAAGTTCAAAGGCATTAAAGCCTGAGGGAACCAGTCCTTCACCCACGTTCATCAATATGCAGAGAATCCCCATTCCCAATGTTGCCTCCTGCTCATCTTCAGCCAGGTTGCTGCTTGGTGACTGGGTGCACACGGGCTCTGTCAGTCATCAGCAGCAGCCTGGGGCTGTCTGTCTCTCAGAAGCTACATTAACTCCATGCAAATGTCTAGGCTTTAAAGACTCCACTGCATTAATGGGACCAACTAGATAATACAACACTGGCCCCAGCCCACCAGACTAAGAAAATGCTGGCAACCTTTGCTTCCTTGAGCAATAGTCTCGGGCTAAATGATCCCAGTGTTGCCAAACTCTCTACAGACACAGTTCCAAGAGACAGAAGGTGGATAGAGAGATTCTTTCCAGCTTTGGTTCAGCCCATGCCAGTTGTCAAGAGTCCAAGAGACCTCAGACTTGGATGGGAGAGGCCAGTGGTGAGCTGCTCTTTCTGAGAGCTCCTCATTGCCCCAATTCCTCATTGCCTCATCCCTTGTGTGCTGTTTGGGACTGAGTGTAGTTCCCACACAGTGGCACAATCTCCCAAAGTCTTGAGAGCAGGTCTTTGTCCACCAGGTCCTGGGGCTGCTTTCCTCACCTCCTACTAAGGGGTTTCTCAAAACGGAGGACTTGCCCACCTTCTCCCTTCCTGTAGGGCAATTCCATAGACATTCAGAGTTTCAAGTGTAGTCCTCCATGGCACCTGAGTACAAACTAGGGATGGAGCCACTAGCCTATGCTGCCCACCCAGGACTGGCCCCCAGGAGCTCTGCCCTAACCTAAAATCAGCCTCCTGACCATTGAGAAGAAGCACCTAGATGGCTAGCTCTCAGCTTGCTCACAAGAGGGAAGAAAGAGGCATCAAAGTCCCATTCCTCCAGCACACAGGGAACTGCTCCTCTCACAGAGGTGTATGAGGAGGTGGGGGGCCAAAGTGACACCCTATATCAGGCACAGCAAGACAGTGAGCATGCTTAAAGCACACCCAGATAGAGGCGTAGAGAAAGGAAGGCAACCCAAGTCACATGATCACAAAGCCACATCCATTGAGGCCCACAGACTTCCTTTTCTCTTCATAAATATATTCTATAGTTCTATATGGAGTGTGCTGTAGCACTGTAGGATGAGCACACGACCTCAAGATCAGTTTGAACAGCAACAACCTATTCCTATCTGTACACGCTCACTCACACACATACCGCAAAACATAAGTATATGCATATATATATATATATTTTAGAATGTGCTTTATATATACACAGATAAATGATAGAGACAGATAGATAGAGATGTGTAGTTGTTAAATGCCATTGAGTCAGTTCCTATTCATAGTAACCCTGTACAGGGTTTCTGAGGAGCTGCTGGTGAGTTTGAACCACTGATCTTGAGGTTCAAACCAACCTTAACATCCAGTATTATGTATCCTACAGTGCCATCCCAGGACTCCTGTTAGAGATATAAATATAGATATGAATGGACTTCAAAAACTTGTGGAAAATGGAATTAAAATATAATGAAATTTCTCCATAAACTTTCTGAACCCTCCAGGTGAGCGATAGCTAAGGTTTTGTGTCCATTCACTGGGCCTGGGTTTTCAGTGGTTGGCAGTTGAGATGTGGCTCTTCTCCATGATGTGATTTGATGTATAAACCAATAAGAAGATTAAAGGTGGCTCCATAAGATAAGCACTGGACTGCAAATCACATGGTCAGAAGTTAGATGGGCTCTCTGTTCCCACAAAAGTCCTAAAGTCTAGAAAACTCCATCCAGGGTCTCTATGAGTCTGAACAGACTCCATGACGCACAACCACCACCACCACCACATGAGTCAAAAACAACTCCATGGCACTTAACAACAACAACAACAACTTAAATGATGTCAGCACCCTGATCAGATCTATGGAAATCCCCAAGGGTGTGACATGCAATGACTTTGACCTTAGAAGAGATAAGAAGAGACAGATTTGAGCCAAGAAGATGGAAGAGCCAAGAGTGGAGCGCGTCATTTAGAACTGGAGTCCCTGCACTCTGAAGCTCCTAGATCCAGAGGAAGGTTGATTCCAAGACATATGGAGGTCCCCAAGGAATGCTGGGGCTACAGATGCGAAAAGGGGACAAGGATTTTCCTCTTGAGCCAGTGCTCTGAATTCAGACTTTGAGCCTCCTAAACTGTGTGAGAAGAAATCTCTTGTTCTTCAATTTCTGACTCTTAAAATCATCCACTTGTGTTTTTTCTGTTAAAGCATTGTTAGATAATGACGACACCCCATTGTATATGCATGCTGTTATTAAGTGCTGTAGAGTTGGTTCCAACTCATAGCAACCCTGTATAGGGTTTCCAAGGAGCGGCTGTTGTGTTTGCACCACTGACCTTGCGGTTCCAATTGACATTATGTTCAAGTATTTATCCTACAACACCACACCAGGACTCAAATATGCATATAGATAGATATACAGAGAGAGAATTCTGGTCGCACAGTGATTAAATGCTTAGCTGCTAATCAAAATGTTGGTGGTTCAAACGCACAGACTGTTCCATGGGAGGATGATGAGGCAGTCAACTCCCATAAAGATTGTTGTTGCGTAATGTGCCACTGAGTTCGTTCCCACTCATAGTGGACTTGAATAGCGTTTCCCAGGAGAGGCTACCAGGATTGAAATGTAAACCTTGCACTTAGCAGTTAGTACTTGTCCTATAGCACCACACCAGTGTTGTTGTTGTTGTTATGTGCCATGGAGTCGGTTCCAACTCATAGTGACCCTGTACAGGTTTCCAAGGCTGTAAATCTTTATGGGAGCAGAAAGCTTCATCTTTCTCCCGTGGAACAGCTGACCTTGAGGTTAGCCCGCCGATTCATAACCACTGTACTACCAGAGCTCACCAGTACTAGGGCATAAAGATTGTTGCTGTTGTTGTTATGTGCTATCGAGTGTGTACCAACTCTTAGTGACCCTATGCACAACTGAACCAAACACTATCTGGTCCTGGCATCATCTCACGATCATTGGTAAATTTCAGCCCATTGCTACTGCCACTGTGTCTATCCATCTCCTCAGGTGTCTTCCTCTTTCTATCCTACCCTCCATTTTATCAAACATAATGTCCTCTAAGGACTAGTCCCTCCTGATAATATGCCCAAAGTATGAATAATGAAGTCTGGCATTCTGCCTTCCAGGGATCATTCTGGTTGTACTTATTCCATCTCAGATGTGTTTGTTCTTTTTGCAGACCACGATACTTCTCATAGTCTCCTCCAACACCGTAATTAAAAACATTGAGTCTTCTCTGGTCTTTGTTATTCACTGTCCATCTTTCACATTGCTTGCTGAAACTGAAGAGGACTTGAAACATTTACTGATGAAGATCAAAGAGCACAGCCTTCGGTATGGCTTGCATCGCAATGTCAGAAAAACAAAAGTCCTCACCACTGGACCAATAAACCACATTCTTATCAATGGAGAAAAGATTGAAGTTGTTAAGGACTTCATTCTTCTTGGATCAACTATCAACACTCGCGGAAGCAGCAGTCAAGAGATCAGACGATGTATTGCATTGGGCAAATCTGCTGCACAGGAACTTTTTCAAAGTATTGAAGAGCAGAGATGTCAGCTTGAGGACTAGGGTGCGCCTGACCCAGGCCATTGTGTTTTCAATAGCCTCATATGGATGCAAAAACTGGACAGTGGATAAGGAAGATCGTAGAAGAATTGATGCCTTTGAGTTGTGGTGTTGGAGGAGAATACTGAAAGTGCCATGGACTGCCAAAAGAACCAATAGATCTGTTTTGGAAGAAGTGTAGCTAGAGTGCCCCTTGGAGGCCAAGATGACTAAGCTTCGTCTCTCATACTTTGGACATATTGTTGGGAGGAAACAGTCGCTGGAGAAGGATGTCATGCTGGGTAAGGTGGAGGGTCAGAGAAAAAGAGGAAGACCCCTAACAAGATGGATCAGTCAGGTGGCATCATTGATGGACTCTAGTGTGGCAGCGGTAGTGAGGTTGGCCCAGGATCGGACATTGTTTCATTCTGCTGTGCATGGGGTCGCTATGAGTCAGTTCTGACTCGATGGCACCTGACAACAACAACAACAACTTTTGCATACATATGGGACTACTGAAATACCATGGCTTGGGTCAGGTACACCTTAGTCCTCAAGCTGATTTCTTTGCTCTTCAGCACTTTCAAGAGGTCACCTGCAGCAGATTTGCATAATGTAATACGTTGTTTAATTTCTTGACTGCTGCTTCCATGAGTGATGATGGTTGATCTGAGCAAAATAAAGCCTTTGACAACTTTAGTCTTTTCTCCATTTTTATGGATATTGTTTATTGTTCAAGTGGTGAGATTTTTTTTTTCTTCTTTACTTTGAGATGCAACCCATATGGAAGTCTGTGGTCTTTCTTCTTCATCAGTATTTTAAGTCCTCTTGGCTTTCAGCAAGAAAGATTTCCATCATCTGTATAGTACAGTTTGTAAATGAGTCTTCCTCCAGTCCTGATTCTGCATTTTTCTTCACATAATCCATCTTCTCAGATTATGTGGTCAGCATACAGATCAAATAAGTTTGGTGAAAGAGTAAATCCTGGTGCAAACCTTTCCTAATTTTAAACCATTCAGTGTGCTCTTGTTCTATTGTAACATCTGGCTCTTGGTCTACGTACAGGTTCCTCATGAGCACAATTAAGTGTTCCTGAATACTCATTCTCTGCAATGTTGTCCATAGTTTGGCATGATCCACACAATTGAAAAGCTTTTGCATAGCCAATAAAGCACAGACAAACATCTCTCTAGTATTCTCTGCTTTCAGCCAAGGTCTATCTGACATTAGCAATGATAGTCCTCATTCCATGTCCTCTTCTGAATCCAGCTTGAACCTCTGGCAGTCATCTGTCAATGTATGGTTGCAACTGTGTTTGTAGTATCTCTAGCAAAATTTTACTTGCTTGTGATATTAGTGATATTGTTTGATGATTATAACCCTGGAAATCTTATGGGACAAGTCTACTCTGTCCTATGGGGTTACTATGAGTAGGTACCTAACAATGATATTGTGACATTAAGAGTTGAAGAAAGAATCCAGTGTTCCTCCTGGAAAAATTCTCTTTCTCACTAAGACATGCATTCATCCTCTAAGTATGTCTCTCTACACTGTGTAGCGATGAAGGCTATCCCATCAGATTATGGTGCTACCCATGTGGGCCTGACACCCGAGGGGAACCATCAGACAGTAAGCCAATGGTGCTGTGAAGAAAAGTACACAGTAAGAAGACAGGGTGGGGAGGGCTGGGAAAGGGCTAAAAGGAACAACCATTGTTGTAATAAGGACAGTTAGGCAAGTGGACCAAGGAGTCAGCGGGGTAGAGATTGAATGGCATCATTGACCTGTTGTTACTAAGGTCGGTGGCCCCTGAGCAGGTGACCATGGTCTTCTCCCTCTCATGCAGCCCCCTGACCACCCTCTGATCATTATTCATAACCCCTAGAATAGGTGACCTTGGTATTATTCTTCCCTTGCAGTCCCCTGACCCTCTGGACATCACTCATATCCCCCTGGTTGCCCAATGGAATGGCTTCAAGACTGGGCTGCAACCTGGTAAACTTGAAAAAAATGTGGAATAGTTGCTCTTGGCTGACCTGACTTAAACTCCTGCCTCCTACACGGACAAGGCATGCAATTGTGCCTTAACCTCTCTGGGGCATGACTGAACCTCTGCCTTCACATCGACTTTTCACTTTGTCACCTCTCCCAGTGCCTACCTCCCAGCTTGAACTTCACTTTGATTCCCCTTTTAGCTTCCCCGCCTCCAGTCATCTTGCTGGCATCCCAGGGCTCCCATGGCTGACAGGTGATGAATGTGATGGATGAGGTCTCTCTCTCTCTCTCTGTCACACACACACACACACACACACACACACACACACACACACTACTACCATCACCACCATGTAGATATACTTTTTGCTATCTGACTTGCTTAGAACTCACCTCCTCCATCCCTGCAGGTCTGCAGTATTGCTCTCAAACTTCCGATGGCCTGATCATTTCTCTGTCCACTTGACCAGACTGGACTGTGAATTGTTCTGCCATCCCACCCATGGGCATGGAGATCCTGGAAGCAAAGCTGTAGATATGTGGTGCTGGAAGGTCTCCAGACAGGAAGGGCATCTACAGGAAATTGGGTGGGGTCAAGGAGGATAGCACTGAAATATCAAGATTGGGGTTATGGGGCAGATAAATGGGCATGTGGAGTGGCATCCTTGGATCTGGGTTTTGAACCAGACCAGAAGCCTGTGGTGGGGATAGGAGGGTTTGAGCTGGTAGCCCTATGTGAAAAAGAAACAGAACTTTTCTTATAGAAGAATTCTAAATAATATATGAAGATACTGTCTCTTCTAAGATATAGAACTGACTGTTGCTCCCCTCGTATATGGGCTGGATTACCATCTCATTCCCAAAGCATAGAGAACAGAAAGGGGAAACTAGCAATCTTACAGGGAAAGAGGAGTCCCTGGGTGGTTCAAAGAATGAAAACATCCAGCTGCTAACTGAAAGACTTGAGGTTTGATTCCACCCACAGGCATCTCAAGAAAAATCTAGAAGTCTACTTCTGAATCAGTCATTGAACACTAAATGGTACCTAGCTCTACTCAGGCACACCAGACGTGACCTTGAACCAGTATCAACTCAGGGGCAAATGCCATTATGATCACAGGAAGAAATGCATGACAAATGCCAACTTAACTAAATTATCAAGGCTAGATTAATAATAATAAGCCCAAACTAATCATTTTCTCCCCCATAACCCATGTTGTTAGATGCCATCAAGTCAGTTCCAAGTGGCCACAATGGACAACAGAAACACGGCTGGATCTTGTACCATCCTCACGTTCGTTGCTATGTTTGAACTCACTGTTGTAGCCACAGTTTCAAGCCATTTCAATGAGGGTCTTCCTCTTATTTGCTGGGTCCCTGCTTTACCAAGATATCCTTCTCTAGGGACAGGTTCCTCCTGATGACATGTCCAAAGCATGTGGGACAAAGTCTCACCATTCTCACTTTCAAGGAGTATTCTGGCTAGATTTCTTCCAGTCTAGATTGATTCATTCTTCTCACAGTCCATAGTATACTCAATCGATTTGACTAGCACCATACTTCAAAGACATCAATTCCTCTTCCTTGCTCCTTACTTCTGAATGTATATGAGATCATTGGAAA
>NW_006408615.1:1857280-1857814 GCF_000296735.1 Chrysochloris asiatica | reverse complement strand
GTGCTAAATGACCTTTTCCTATCTCAGAAGTCAACTCTGCTTGCTGAAAGTGAAGAGGACTTAAAATACTTACTGATGAAGATCAAAGAGAAAGCCTTCGGTATGGGTTGCATCACCATTGGACCAATAAACAACATTCTTATTAACGGAGAAAAGATTGAAATTATCAAGGACTTCATTCTTTTTGGATCAACCATCAACACCATGAAAGCCCCAGTCAAGAAATCAAACGACGCATTGCATTATGCAAATCTGCTGAACAAGATGTTTTTAAAGTGCTAAAGAGCAAAGATGTCAGCTTGAGAACTAAGGTGCGCCTGACCCAAGCCATGGTATTTTCAATAACCTCATAAGCATGTGAAAGCTGGAATAAGGAATAAGTGAATAAGGAAGTTCATAGAAGCATTGATGCTTTTGAGTTATGGTGTTGAAGGAGAATATTGAAAGTGCCATGGGCTGCCAAAAGAACCAACAGATCATTGTTGGAAGAAGTGTAGCCAGAGTGCTCCTTGGAGGCCAGGATGGCCAAACTTC
>NW_006408615.1:1845689-1856019 GCF_000296735.1 Chrysochloris asiatica | reverse complement strand
AATTTCAGCGAGATGGATTGGCCAAGTGGCAGCATCAATGGGCTGAAGCGTGTCAACAATTCTGAGGTTGGCCTAGGACCCGTCAGTGTTTCATTCTGCTGTGCACAGGGTCGCTATAGGTCAGTACCGACTTGATGACACCTAACAGCAGCAACAGCAAATCTCAAAACTGATGAGGTTTAGGACCCGCTCTACACTGTGGGAAAATGCACTGGACTGCAAGGTCCATTTGAACTGCAAGGTTGGTGATTCAAATTCACCAGCCTGTCCTTGAAAACTTATACAGTGTCACTATGAGTCAGAACCAACTTGATGGGACTTAACAACACCATCTGTACTGATCAAGGTCTCATTTGCAAACAAAGACAATCCTACTCCCTGGTGGGATCACATCTTCAGGTATAGGGATTAGAACTCAAGTCACTGTTCAATCTTAACAGAAGCCCTTGTTACATGCACTTCAGTGCCTTTGTGTGCACATCTCTCCCTCCTCCCAGGACCCAGGGCTGTGGTGCCCACCACATCAGGTATTCTTGGACTCTAGGCTTTCATCCCTACCCACCCAGTCTTCTCCTCAAGGACTGCCTTATTCCGGCTTCCAAGACACAGAGTCCAAGGCAAGTCATTGTTGGGAAAGTCTAGCCCAGGGCAGTGAGCAGGAGGGAGACAGAAGCGGCTGCCATGAAAGGAAGAAGTCAGTACAAGGGGACACATGACTGAGCAAAGTTAGGGCTCTACAAGGCTGGCCATGAGGAACACCCCATTTCAGAATGGCACTCCATCCAGATGCTTTAGCTCCTTGATGGACGGCTGACTGAACCCATATATCTGCCTTGAGGGGGCCACTGTGGAGTTCCTATCCCAACCCTACGCTGTACCAGAGGAGATGAAGAGCTGTTGTATCTGCAGCTACCTGTTCTTGGACTGAAGGCTGACTCTCATTCTGGGAGAGGCAGAGATGGCCAGAAGCATGGGCAACCAGAGACAGTGGCCTGTGTGCCCCAGGCCCTGGATCTGTCAGAGCATTAATACGCATGGAACTAGGCTCGGTTCCCATGCTATAGCTCATCTGTCAGTGTCTCCTCAAGGAATCCCTCTCATGCACCACTCAAAGTCCCCCACCCCTCAGGGTTCACCTCATGCTGGGAACCATGTCCAGCAGATTCTCCCTGTCAGCGCTGTGTCCAGGAAGAACAGTGCCTATGACAGAGCAATCATGCTATGCAGGGATGTCACACTACAACAGATGGCCCCCAGGGCAGGGCAGGACACGGTAGGCTCTCAGTCTGTACTCAGTGAGTCTGATGCATCCATACTTGATGAGGAGTCCTTTCAGTCCCACTTGGAACGTGGGTCTTATGTTTCTCACAGAACAACATAGAAGCCTGGAGGGGGGTGTCCCCGAAGTCCCAGAACCACACTCTGTAGAGGACCGAGGAGGGGACAGCCAGGACCAGGCTCTCTGGCACCCTTTCCCTTGTCTGGTTGCCTCCTGCTGGGCCTGTGGTTCAGACAATAAAGAGAGGCACGTGGGGAAGGGTGGCTTCACCGTCAGGAATGAAGTGTCAACCAGGGCATCAGGAGGAAATAACTGCTGATGGGACATGAGACATCTTTCACATCTCCAGTTTCTCAGAGAAGGAAACAGAGGTTCAAAGTGGGAGGGTTGTGCCCAAGTCTATCCCAAACACAACACACACACACACACACACACACACACACACACACACACACAAATATTTTAAAAGTTGCATCTGGAGTAGAACTGTCTCAAAGGACTGTCCAAAGCTGTCATTTTCACTGAGGCACACCGTTACTTCTTTCTCCTGTGGAGACGCAGGTGGGTTTGAACTACTGCCCATCCAGCTAGCAGACAAGCATTTTAAACACTGTGCTACCTCCTCTACCCCCACAGCTGACTTCCAGCCCAGTCAGGCCACCTCCTGGTTTGGCCCCACCAGCTCTGAGCTTCAGCCAGGCAGGGGGTCTTTGGGACCCAGCTCCAGGCTCATTGTACAAGTGCCCCTCTCCTACTGAGGGTCAGGCAGCAGCCTAATCTCTCCCTAGAAGTAAAGACTCCTCCAAAACATCACAGTTGCCCCGGTGACCAACCATAGACCGGCCATCCCTTATATATTTCAAGCTTTCTGGGGTGGCTGCGCATTCAGCCAGACCCCCTCTGGGGTTGTGACTGCCCCCATCCACTGAAGAAAGGGCCTAGCTGTCTCTGCTGATGACTTTTATTTTTTTTCTCCCACTGATGGCTTTTAAAGCTCACTGAAGGATGTGAGATTCTGGGCCCACCTGGGGTGCCCTCTCCATGAATGAATTTGAAAAGAAGAGAAAGGAATCAGGTTAGGCCTTCTTTTACCCAGATCTAAATAGCCCAGGCTGCCCACCTGGACAGGGTGAGATTCTCCCAGCTGCTCAGAGTGCTTTATGGAGGGTCTTTGTAGAGGACGACATATGAGGAGAGGAGACCCAGTTGGTTATAGATTGAGTTGTACCATTCCACCCAAAATTCACTGCAGTCCTGACTCTGGTACCTGGGAGTATGACCTTGCTTCGGAATCAGGGTGTCTTGCTACCCTACTGCAGTTGTGAGAGTAGAATGTGTCCTAAACCCTGGTAAAACTAGAAGTGGGTGTTCATACCCACAGATGGGGATCTTGTGTTCCCTCTTGAGCCTCAGTGACTCCCATTTCTGGTCTGCAGGGATAGAATGAAAGCTATGGCATTCAGAAGCTCTGTGTGTTGACCCAGCCAACAGATGACCACCCTCTGTTGCTCCTCTTGCCCCTCCCTGGCAGGAGTGTGATCTACACTGAGGAAAGGTAGAGCCTGCTCCCCCCTTCCCTGAATCTGTGCTGGGAGGGACATTCCAGGACTTCTGAGGAAAAGTCACAGAAACATCACAGCTTCCATGATGGTTCCTGGTAAGGCCTACACTGGGAGACGTCAGGCTTTTTTGAATCTTCCATGATGTAAGAAAACCCAAGGGGTCAGACTTTGGAGGATGAGGTTCCATGTAAAGGGGAGTCTGGATGTAGGGGAAGAAGTTCCCCTCAAAGTGAATTTCTGAGTCTGACACTCAGAATGGGTTTTAAATGCCCTTCTGATGCACTGGCCTCTGAGGTATTCACCCCGTGGGTGGGTAGAGGATGGCAGGGGATGGGAGCAGAGCCAGTGGGCCCAGGGTGCTCAGACCCTAAATGCTCACTGCTGATTCCTTGCAAGACAAAGGTCCTCTCCAGGAGGTGGACACACTCAGTCCTGAGCACTGAGGTCCACGGCCTCACTGTCTGAAGCTGGCCATCCCCACCCATAGGCCTGGCCAGGTTGGCTCTGAGGAGGGACTAGTGTTGGCAGGCACTGGCCTAAGGTTTGTTCTGACACCAGTGAAGGCCCCTCCAGACTATCTCCAGCCTGCACAGCAGGGTTCTGCATGGTGGATAGAGGGAGCCCCAACCTCTACTGGTCAGTAGCTGAGCTGTGTCCAAATGGGGGTGTTGTGTTCTTTTCACCAGGGTGGACCCCCAAATCCTTCATGTCTGTGGATCCCCCATTATGGGATTGTTGAGGGGGCAGCTCCAGAAAGAACATAGTCACTGCTCACACAGAGCAATTTATGTGCATGCTGACCCCACAGCATGGGCACCTTGGGAAATGTCCAGGGTCCAGCCTTATGCACTGCTGTGTGGCTCAAATTCAATCTAATTCCAGGGCTATTGATGGGGTGGGTGCTGTCCTACACTCTGCATGCAGACACGACAAGGCAAGTTCCGAAGGAAATATCTTCAAAACCTCAAACCCTCCCCATTGTATTTATAGAGATTTGCCTCAGGGTAGTTTCATCTTTTTGATGCAATTATCCCAGGTGATGATGATTAAATCTGTGTGTGTGTGAGAGAGAGAATGTGTATAACTGACAGGGAAAGAGAGAGAGAGAAAAAACCGAAGGTTGGGAGGAAGGAAAAGGGAAAAGAGGAGCAAGGGAGGGAGAGAAGGAGGAAGATTGATTTCCAAAACTTAGCTAATGACAAACCCCACAGATCCTATCAGTGAGATCCACAAGAGCTCAAAGGATGGTGCTGGAATAGGTAGCATTTTGCTTTATTGTGTATGGGGTCTCCATGTGTCAGGGGCTGACTAACAACAACAACAACAGTGCCCCAAACATGACCAATTGTCCAGCCACAAGCTGACCTGATGTAGTCATCGATAACACTGTGACGAACGTTGTGAAACCCACACTTTGGATAATTGTATCACACTGGCTGTTTTTAAACTCAGGGATCCCCTGGTTCTTTTCACTATCTCATGTCTAGGTAAACTGAGGATGAATCACAGACATCAGGAAATGGGTGGCCCATCCAGGAAGCCCAGTTGTCCTGGGAACAGACAAGGAAAGTAGAGAGAGAGAGGGGAGAGGTTTGGGGTCAGTGGCACAAGAGGATCCTGGAAAGCGGTTGCTGTTATTGTTGTAAATAAATATAATTATCACTTTTCATATAGTTTACAGAGTTTGCACATATTTTTTAAAAATCTGTCCCTCATCAAAATTTAAATATTCATCCCTTTCCAAGAAAAGGAGATCCAACAGAATGTGGAAATTATTAAACACTATCATTAATATCAGATTCCTGGTGTGGTGTTGTGGGTTAATGCGCTGGCCTGCAAAGTCAGTTTGAACCATAAGGTCAGTGGTTCAAGCTCACCAGTCACTCCTTGGAAATCCTATACAGGGTCACTACGGGTCGGAACCAGCTCAATAGAACTCAACAACCACAATCACTAATATTAGACCCCAGTAATATTAGTGATTGCGGTTGTTGAGATTCGGTTACAAGTCTGGCTGCTAACCTCAAGGTCAGCAGTTTAAAACTACCAGCTATTCCATTGGAGAAAGATGAGGCTTTCTGCTCCCATCAAGATTTACAGCCTCGGAAACCCTGTACAAGGTCGCTATGAGTCGGAACTGACTCCATGGCACATAACAACAATATTTTGCTGAAGACAATTCAAAAATGGTTGCAGGCAGTAGATAAACATGGAGATGGCAGAAATTAAAGACAGATTCAGAGGAGGATGTGGAATGAGGGACATCATTTCTGATGTTACATGGATCTTGGCTGAAAGCAGAGAATACAGGAATGATGTCAACCTATCTTTTATTGACTACGCAAAGATATTTGACTGTGTGGATCATAAGTTATGGATAACATAATTCTAGAATTCCAGAACACTGAATTGTGCTCATGGGGAATCTATGCCTAAAGCAAAAAACGGTCTTTCAAACAGAACAAGGGGACACTGCATGGTTTAAAATCAGAAAAGGTGTGCATCAGGCTTGTATCCTTTCATTATACTTATTCAACCTGTATGGTGAACAAATAATACGAGAAGCTGGACTAGGCAGCAAAACCCTGCAATATTCAGATGGCCCAACCTTGCTTGTTGGAAGCTAAGAGAACTTGAATTACTTACTGAAGAAGATCAAAGACGACCGTATGGATTGCCCCTCAGAGTAAAGTAAATGAAAATTCTCACAACTGGACCAGTAAGTAACATCATGATAAATGGAGAAAATACAGAATGTTTCAAGGATTTCATTGTACTTGGATTCACAATCAATGCTCATGGAAACAACCATCAAGAAATCAAATGAAGTATTGCATTAAGCAAATCTGCTGCACAAGACTTCTTTAAAGGGTTAAAGAGCAAAGATGTCACTTTGAGTACTAAGGTGCACCTGACCCAAGCTATGATGTTTTCAATTGCTTTATATGTGTGTGAAAGTCGGACAATTGTTAAGGAAGACAGAAAAAGAGTTGACATATTTGAATTCTGATGTTAGTGAAGAATCTTAAGCACACCATGGACAGCTAGAAGAAGAAACAAATTTGGATTGTAAAAGTACATCCAGAATGCTCTTTGGAAGTGAGTATGGGGAGACTTTGTCTCTCATACTTTGGACATGTGATCAGGAGGGATCCGTTCTTGGAGAAGGACACTGTGCTCGGTAAAGTAGAGGTTCAGAGAAAAAGAGGAAGAGTTGGATTGATGCAGGGGCTACAACAATGGGTTCAAGCCTAACAATGACCCTGAAGATGGTCCAGGACTGAGCAGTGTTTCATTCGGTGGGGCGTAGGCTCTCTATGAGTTGGAACCAATCCAGTGACACCTGACACCAACTGGACAACTTCAGAAAACCAGCATTCCATGGGTATATTTTCATACAATGAAACTGAGTCTCAGGGAGCTGAGAAGATTTTTCTCAACATCATGTAGTGAGTGACAGAACCCTGGCTTTTAAGACCAAAGACCCATGAGCTTTTACCAGACATCCAGTTTGTAGGACAAAAGATAAAACGGTGATACATTTCAGGGATGAATTAGCAATCAAAAAGGAATACATATTCAAAAATTTCCTATTATGAAACAGACACAATCCATCAAGCTCAAACTTTCTTTTCCCTTTTCTTTCTTTTCATTCCACTATATCAAAGCATCTTTTTAAGGATCTTGGTAGACTTTCATCTGTCCTCTGTGGACTGTCCCTATGTATGCTTCGTAAAGAACCTTCTCCACCCCTTTGCTGTTCCGCCCTCTACCTCTAAAGATGAGCCGCCTGGGAGAAGGACTCAGGGCTTCCTTCGGGAGGTGGCAGCAACAGTGGCTGCCCTCTGCTCTCTATTCTGTTCAGCCGGAGCCAGGCCCCCGCCTCACTCTCTCTTACTTTTCTTCCCTTTGCTTTCCTTCCTCCCATGAGCACCACACACACTCAAGTTCCTATGTTTTTCCAAGTTCCTGGTGGGCTTGTTGGAGATGCCAGCCCACTGTGACCCTGTGGTATTGGTTCCTGTTTCACCTCCCAGCCCCGAAACCCACGTTGATCTCAGGTTGGGTGAGAGAGACACCCTGGAGCTTGACAAGGATGTCTGAGACACACAAGATGATGATCACCACTAGGCAGCCTTTTAAGAAAGAAGAGGGAGTTTATAAGAGCCCTGTGTGAGGAATAGTTTGTCTCTGAGTAGGGGCTGGGGAGGTGAAGTCCGTTTTCCTCCCACTTGAGGAAGCAGGAACTGCCAAGCACAGGATTAAGAACCTAAACCTTCTGCCTTCAAGACAATTGTCACTCAAATCGACCCTGTGGGACAGAGTAAAACTAGTCAATAGGATTTCCAAGCCTTCATCTTTCCAAGGAGTCCTGTTGGGGTACTGTAGGATAAGCCCTGGACTGCTGACCACAAGGTAGGTGGTTCAAACCCACCAGCTGCTCCTCGGAAACCCTATACAATGTAAGTCTGAACCAACTTGAGGGCACTTAATGAGATCACCAAAAATCTTTACAGACACCAACTGCCATTTCTTTCTTCCACAGCATTTATGGTGGGTTCTCTCAGGTAATAGTACAATGCCTACTGCACTATGCCATCAGCTTTCCTCTACCCCAAATCATTAACTCCTTCAATACATTCTTAGCTATGTGGCTTCCATCTATCTGTCAGTGTGTCAGACTGGAGTGGTTGCATGTTTCTGTAGTATTTCCAATACCAGCAGGGTCACCCATGGTGGGCAAGTTTCAGAAGAGTTTCCTGACTCAGACAGATGGAGAAGAGAGGTCTGATGACGTACTTCTGAAAATCAGCCAATGAAACCCTGTGGAACACAAAATAATGCTGTGCAATATAGCGTTGGAAGATGAGCCTCCCAAGGTTGTTCGACACTCAAAATACACAAGGTAACAACCATAGACCGGAGCACCGCAATGATCATGAAGATGCGGCCCTAAGACCTAAGAGAGGACCCAACCTCTGTGTTTCCGTCTCTCTGCCTCCAGTGTGCAGATGTAGGGCAAACACCTCAGGCGTGTGCTGTGGACACTGACTTAGGGATTGTAAGACACCTGGCACAAGGTCAATATGTAGAAAACAGTCTTCCACATCACTACACCTCTCCTTGTTTGTCATCATTCCACTACTGCGATCTTGTTGGCTTCCTCTCTGGATGATCCCCTTTGACAGTTTGTCTTGATAATGAGCATCAAGACACCGTCACCCCATGTAAGAAATGACCCACCCACCTGAAGCTCACAGTCTACTAGTTGAATGAAGAGATTGTGATCAGAATCTTGACCAGCTCCTATGTCCTGTTCTTGCCATTGATTCTGACTCAAACACATCAAGACCTATGAGTGTCAGAGTAGAACTGTGCTCCATAGGTTTTCAATGGCTGACTTTTTAGAAGTAGACAGCCAGAACTTTCTTCTAAAGCACCTCTGGATGAACAGAAACCTCCAACCTTTCAGATAGCAGCTGATTCATTCACTATTTGCACCATGTTGATTCTTGGGACTTCAGACTGTCATCTCACCTGTATACCTTGGGATTTGTCAGAGTTTGCAACTTATGAGTCAACAGCCTGCTGTCTGACCTGCTGATGTTGGGTTTGTCAGAGTCTGTATGTAGTTCCATGAGTCAGTGAAGCCTCCTACCTGGCATCTGACCCATGGACTTGAGATTTGCCAGCCTCCTCTACACCACAGAAGTCATTTCCTTGAGATAATTGTGCAGATATACATACAAATTCAAGATTCACTGATTTTGTCTCTCCAGACACACAGCCGAAGACACCACCCCTTGCTCAGTTGGGCAGATTCCTGTTCCTTCTTTCCACCATGGACCTCAGCTTCACAGGCATTCAGTGTCCACTCTCCAGGGAATGAAACTCACATCAACAAATGAACAAAAACATGAAAGATATTGGTCCGTGTCTTGGTCATCTGGTCCTACCATAAAAGGAAACTCACAATGTGGGTGTCTTCAGAAAACAGAAAGCCTTTTTCTTATAGTTTTGGAGGTCAGAGGTCCAAACCCAAGGAGTGGCTCTAGGGGGTGGTTCTTCCTTGCCTAGTTCAGCTGCTGGTAATCCTCGACTTTCCTGAGCTTATATAAGCATCTCCTGTGTGTGCATCCCTGTGTACCATCCTCCCTTTGGTGTGCCTCTGTGTCTATTCTACTCTTTGCAAAACTTGGAAATGATCAGGGTTGGGACACATCTTATTCTAGTCTGGCTTCATCAGCATAATAAAAGGTATAGTCCACTGTTTCCAAACAGGATCACATCAACATGTCCCAGCATCAATGTCTTAATTGTCCGGGGCTGCTACAACAAAAGCACCACGAGGGAATGACTTGAACAAACAGAAACATATTCTCTCACAGTTTAGGAGACTACAAGTTTATATTCAGAGTTTTGGCTCTAGAGGAAGGCTTTCTGCCTCTGTCAGTTCTGGAAAAAGGTCCTTGTCTCCTTTCAGCATCTGTAGACACAGCCTTCTTTGGCGATCTCTGTGTCTTAGCATCAGTCTTCCCCTGGATTTGGGAGCTTCACAGTGAGGGGACCTCAGGTACAGAGGATGCACAAGTTTCTTGGTTCTTCTTTCTTGGTTGTTGGTGGTACTAGGTCCCTCTTTTTTTATTTTTTTTTCATGTTTTATTGTGAATTATATGATATTTTACATGGGAGAACTTTAGTTTTACATTCATTCCACTGTACATCATTTCATTGTCATGGTTCCAGTCCCCTCCATGCAGCATCAACCGACCAAAGGGTATACCCTATAAACCGGCCCCCTACACTCCCCTCCTCCCCCGAGTCTTCGGCCCACAGTCCCTCTGCCTCTCTGGATTCAAAGTCCCCAGCCGCTTCATCACTCCACATCATCGTCTCTGTCTCCATCTCAGGCCTCGCTGCTTCTCTGGGTAGGGTCCCGCTCTTGTCTCTTCTCCGTTGATGGTCCCAGAGACCTCCGCTCCTAGACTGGAGAGTTAATCAATCCCTTCCTTGCTACAAAATGTCTACCTTTACATTTCCAACCCTCACAATCAGTCCTGATGACAATCATTCACTAGTGTATCACAAGTGACCCTTCTGCATTTCATTTCATCAGCTCTGCTTAGACAGATTGGATAGTACTCACTGGAGATTCTGCCTTCCTCCATGAGCACTAGCTCTAGGTTCCCTCTTGAAAGCTTGTAAGCCAGTCACTTCTTGCCTTTGTACTTCCCCCCTCCCCCAATTTGGGTATCCAATGTCCAAGTTGCCCATCTCTGTCTACTCTGTGTGTGAACGGGGTGGGAATGTTTCTTGCTGTGAGGATTTGTTCCCTCTTTTGGGTTACTGCATCCATAGGTGTAGGTCAAGTTCATCAAATTGTATCAGATCACTCTTCGCCCCCGCCCCTTTCTTTCTTCTCCTGGTTGAGTTCTGATCATCCATTCATCAGGGCCAGGTCACGTGGGTACCATCTGCAGGTGTGGGT
>NW_006408615.1:1823964-1826065 GCF_000296735.1 Chrysochloris asiatica | reverse complement strand
GTAATTCCATGGGAGAAAGATGGGGCTTTGTGCTCTCATAAAGATTTACAGCCACGGAAACCCTATAGACAATCCCTATGAGTTGGAACCGACTCCAGGAACCATCATCACCACCACCAATGTGATGGCTGGAACTGCAGTTGCCTTGGCAAGACCCGATTTTGTGGGCCATATATGACCCGTAGGCTGGATGCTCCCCACCCTGCTATACAGGATCAATCTGAATTGGAACTGACTCAGAGGCACACAGCCTCTGTAGGATAAGCACTGGACTTCTAACCACAAGGTCAGCCATTGAAACCCACCAGCCACTCCTCAGAAACCCTGTACAGGGTTGATATGAGTTGGAGCCCACTCGGCAGCCCTTAACAACAATAACAATAAAGACCTACTGTGTGCCAAGCCCTGTCTGTGTTAGTTTGTGTGGTAGCTGTGACCACATAGCAGTAGCCACAAATGGAGTGACTTCAAGTAGCTATCTGTTCTCTCCCAGTCTGGAGGTTGGCAGTCTGAGACTAGGGTGTTTGTGGTGTTGATCTGAAGCTCTGAGGGATAAGCTCTGTACCTCCCCCAGTTTCTGGGGGTCCCAGACAGTCCTGGACCTGCAGTGTCAGCCTTCCCTGGTGCCCCCTTTCCCTGAGTCTTGTGTCTCTTTTTCTCTTTTTAGAGAACACTTCTCAGAGGGGATTTGGGCCCACCTTCCTCCAGGGGGACCTCATGTCAACTGTCTGCAAAGACTTTATCTCCCAACAAGATCACCTGCACAGGTAGAGGGGCTATGACTTTTGTTTGGTTTTTATATACTGCAGGCAAGGCAAGACTTCAACCTCTGGCCCACTACTGCCCCCTGCACCTGGCATGAAAACAAGCAGAAATGTACTCCACAGGTTTTCCAATGGCTGACCTTCCAGAAGTTAATTGGTACATAGTGGTGGTGGTTATGTGCCTTGGAGTTGGTTCTGACTCATAGCGACCCTGTATAGGTGTTCCAAGGCTATAAATCTTTACAGGAGCAGAAAGCCTCATTTTTCTCCTATGGAGCAACTGGTAGATTTTAACTACTGACCTTGCAGTTAGCAGCCCAGCTTATAATCCACTATGCTACCAGAGCTGCTTACCTGGTAGTGTTGTTGTTGTTGTTGTTAAGTGCTGTTGAGTGGGTTCTGACTCATAGAGACCTTGTATAAGATTTCCAAGGAGCAGCTGGTGAGCTTGTACTGCAGACCTTGAGGTTCAAACCAACCTGCAAGTGAGCACTTACCCTACAGTGCCACACCAGGAGTCCACGTGGTAGTGACAGGTGCCTAATAATTATTTGTTAACTTAATAAATGAATAATTCATTGGGCATAAAAGAATGAGGGGGAAACAAACAAACTAGGAGGTATGGATGCTCATCTTATTTCTTTATTTTAAAGCTTTTGTTGTGAATTGAGTGATGGTATACACGGGAGAACATTGGTTTTGCATTCATCCTATCATAGTTTGTTTCATTGTAATGATTACAATCCCCTCCATGCATCATCATTCAACAGTATTTGCTTCTATTCCCTCTGATTTTGTTTTGTTTTGTTTTGTATTTGTTTTTTGATGTACACAAAACCACTCAGGAATATAAAAGTAGTCACAATTAGTCAGGACAATGCTCCTCTTATTTTTGAATTATTTTAATTCATTAAATATTCTGTAGAAAAATCGAAGGAAACTTTTGGTAGCCCAGGAAATCCAATCCCACTTATCTTTTGAGGGGAACAATTCACAGCACTAGAAGGTTGTTTGATGACAAGATATCTGTGCAGTGTTCTTCATGATCCAGTTGGAAATAACCCAACCAACACTTTAGGTTAGACGTGACCATCAAGAAATCCAGAAAGAGCAAGGAGGACTCGCACCATCAGTGTCCTTTTATGTCCTGAAGCCCTCCCTGAAATACCCGATGTGCTCTTCTCTAGGTTTATCTAGATCAGGGGTGGGGAAACTTTTTTCTGCCAAAATTTATAATATCATTTTGGGGCCATACAAAATTATCAACTTAAAAATTAGCCTGCTCAAATGGTCAGGTTCCCTCAGGGTAAACTCCCTTCCAAGACTAAAATTCAAGG
>NW_006408615.1:1815712-1823864 GCF_000296735.1 Chrysochloris asiatica | reverse complement strand
GCTGACCACATTGGTCACCGATAAGTGGAAGTGGGGGAAAAACAGCCATCAAGTTGTGAACTAAGTCCAACCACATTCAATAGACTCCTGTTAACCTGGATTGAGACCTGGTTGGCCAGCAGTATAATGAGACCTGGAGACTCCTGGACCCAGGGACAGGGACATGGCCACAGAGGACCAGAGCAGAGTGTGAAGCATCCAGCTGATATGAAGTGAGGGGAAATGCACAAGAACACCCATACTTGCAGATAGTACCCACTTGACTTGGCTTTAATGGTTGGATGATCAGAACTCGACTAGAGGAAGGAAGAAGAAGAAAGAAAGAATAACCCACTACAATTTGATGAACTTGACCTATGCTTGTGGATGTAGTAGGTCAAAGGATGGAATAAATCTTTACAGTGAGGCTCATTCCCACCCCCTTGGTACAAAGGGTCAACAAAAATGGACACCTTAGACATTGTCTACCCAAAATGGGGAGGTGGGGTGCGGACTACAAAGACAAGAAGTGATTGGCTTACAAGCTTTCAATAGGGAACCTAGTTCCAGAGGGTGTGGGGAAAGATAGAATCTCCACTAAGTGGTTTCCAATCTCTCTGGATGATGAAAGGTGATGGGGTTAAGACTCTTGTGGTTCAGTAGTGAATAATTGCTATCAGGACTGACTGTGACTGTTGGAAAGGTAAAGGTAGACATTTTGGAACAAAAGGAGGGGAGTGGCTGATTTTGCAGTCCAGGAGTGGAGGTCCCTGGAACCATCAAGGGAAAAAGCGAAGTGCGGGACTCTATCCAGAGAAGCAGTGACACCAGAGATGGAGACAGAGATGATGACATAGAGAGATGGAGTGGCTGGAGACTCTGGACTCAGGGAGGGAGAGGGGCTGTGTGCTGATGGCCAGGGGGCAGGCTTGTGGGGTATATACTTTGGTTGTTTGATGGTGCCTGCAGATTGTAATCATTGCAATGAAACAATATATGATAGAATGAGTGAATGAGTGTAAAGCTAATGTTTTCCCATGTAAACTATCGCATAATTCACAATAAAAAAAAAAAAAAGAAAAGAAAGCAGAGCCAGAAGCAAAAGTGTATATTTTGGACTCCAAGATCCCTGCACAAGGAAACTTCTTGATCCAGGAGACAGAGCCGCGATGCCTGAGGAGCAGCGGAAGAGAACCAAGAGACAGAGCATGAGAAAGAGTGGAGGCTTTCTGGCCCCTAGAACAAATGAAGCTGAATGCCTCCAGACAAGCTCATTTGCAGAGTAGAGTGCCTTGAGGCATTTAATTGGGGGAACTAGGATTTTTCTGATTCATGGATAGAGCTGAACACTTTCAGGCTGAGATTTATGGAAGAATAGAGTGCTCTTTGGACATTTATTGGCAGTGCTCACCAAGCTTCATAACACTGCTTTAACAGGGCAGAAGATAAGAGGCTTTGTTGTTGCCTGAGAGGCTAATGACCAGAGAGAAAAACGTTTATGGGCATGGCTGAGAAGAAGCTTTCTTTACTGGAAGAACTGTATCCTAAGCATTTCTCATTCTGAACTGTAACCTGTTAATATCTCTAATAAATCCCACAATCATGGGGGGGGGGATTAGCCTACTATATTTGATCAGAGAAAAAGAGGAAGACCCCCAACGAGATGGATCAGCCAGGTGGCATCATTGATGGACTCAAGTGTGGCAGCGGTAGTGAGGTTGGCCCAGGATCGGACATTGTTTCGTTCTGCTGTGCATGGGGTCGCTGTGAGTCAGTTCCGACTCGATGGCACCTGACAACAACAACAACAACAACAACAACAAATTTGCTCAAATATTTAATCAACTCACCTTTAATGTGATGGCTGGAGTCCTGGTGTGGTACTGCAGGAGAATGCACTGAACCACAAGGTTAGTTTGAGCAAAAAGGTTGGTGGTTCAAATCTACCAGCAGCATCTCATAAACCCCAGACAGGGTCACTATAAATCAGAACCGACTCGATGGCACTTAACAACAACAACACCAATGTGATGGCTGGAACTGTGGTTGCCTTCACAGGACAAGACCACATGATTTTAGGGGCCCGCGGACTGCACGTTCCCCACCCCTGATCTAGAGAATGTCTGAGCTGTAGCCTTTGCCACATCATGGAGTTGTTATTTGCTTCCACAAACAGATTCCTAGCTTCACCGTGAACTGCTCCAGAATGGAAGTTTATCTTCTGCTTTTTGTGACCTCAAAGTATAGCTCCTTTATCCATGGGTACTGAGAAAGAAGGTCATTCAGACATGTGTGAAGTCGTTGGGCACATAAACAAGGAGGACACAAACCACCATGAACAGTCAACACATTGTTGTGAAGTACACAACCTACCTCATGTCACTGTCCTGTATCACTCTTGTTTTCAACTCCATCCTCCCCACAATTCTGCCATGTGGGGACTGTTACTACTGCTTTGCAGAGGAGGAACGTGCAAACCAGAGGCATGAGGTACCTTTCCAAGGTCATGGCACTGGAATGTGGACAGACTGAAATCCAAGACCTCAGGCTGGGGTCTCTTCACTCTAGGCTATCTCCTGAGGCTGGTTGGGAAGGATGGAGGATGAGGGAGATCGGGGATGGAGGGCTGGCAATCAAAGGACACTCTATGTCTGAAGCAAATGAACACCCTCCAAGAAGGGATACGGACAGGTATGAATGGACCAGATGCTGGATTCCTTTGAGCCCCAACCCCTATCTGGAGAGTGGGAAATCCCAAAGCTTTCTGAGCATCAGAGGAGACATCATGTTGTGTCTTTGATGGCGGCTCTGTCTGCAGTGTAAGGCTGGCAACCCAGTTAAAAAAGGAGGGCAGTGTGTGCCCAGGAGAAGCAGAGGTACAAATTGGGGCAGGGGAAAGTGCTGAGATGGCACAGACCAGCAACCGGACATACAGGGTGGTCTCTCATGTGCCCTGGCTCCAAACACCACTACAGGCACTTCCATACACATAGAAGAGAAGACCCCCAAAATGTGAGAGCCCTAGGTCCTCAGATGGAAACAGCACAGTTGAGATTTCCAGTCTTTCCTGATGCACAGCCAGCAGGGACAGAGGTCAGTCTTAGATCTGGAGGAAGAGCTGGAATGTTCAGTGTAGCCCAGAGAGAAGAGGTCTGCAAACCTAACATCAGACCCACCACCCTGAGACACTACAGGTCTGCAGTGAGGGGGCTCCTGACAATAAGGCACCTGAGACAGCTTCCAGACCAAGTGAGGGGTCCCAGTGTGGGATAGGTGTCCAGCCAAAGGCCACACCCACACCGCAGCTGTAGAGGAAGATCTTCAAGTTCCTGGTCTGCTATATTCAGAGCCTCCTATGGACATGCCTCACCCAGGAGAATGGAATGCAATGGGGTTCAGGGGATGGACTCCAGTGGGAGGAGCAATCATCAGGAGTAGAACCCAGATCCTAAGGACTACTGAGGTGTCCTCCCTCTCCTGCTGAGCCCAGTGTCCTCCCCTTCCCTGGAACAGTCAGAGGATAAGAGTTAGAGATCCCTGATTCACACCTGTCTGACACCTCAGGAGGCCCGACTCTCCACTGCTACACTCCCTGCAGATCCCTCAGCTACCAGCGTCTGATCTCTAGGAATCCGATGGCCTCTAGGAATTCTGTGGCCAGGAGAGTGAGGTGGAGACTAGATCCTATCAGCTCCTGTCAACACCCCTGGAGGCCCGTGTGCTCTCTCAGAAGCTGGCCCTGCCAGAAGAGCATGCTTTGACAGCAGGATGAAGCTGAGGGGGTGTGCCCACCAGCCCTCACCCTGCTGGGACTCAGCTCACCTCCAAGCACATGCTCCGAGTACATGAGTGAGGCTGCCCCCGTCTAGCCTGGCCAAAGATGAAAAGGGACCAGATGGGTGGAAATCCAACAAGAGATGCTTATGGTTTAGAATTACTTGGTATTGGCCAGGGCTCCTAAGGAGCTCTGGTAGTGTAGTGGTTACGAATCGGGCTGCAAACCTTAAGGTCAGTGCTTTGAAACTACCAGCCGCTCCATGGGAGAAAGATGAGGCTTTCTACTCGCGTAAGGATTTACACCCTCGGAAACCCTGTACAGGGTCGCTATGGGTCAGAACCAACTCGAAGGCACGTAACAACAACAGCCAGGGCTCCTGGTAATGCAGTGGGTTAAGTGTTGGGTTTCTGATAACAAGATTGGTGGTTCAAACCCAGCAGCTGCCCCTCTGGGTAAAGATGAGGTAGGGTGCTTCTGTAATGATTCCCAGTCTTGGAAACCCCATGGAGCCGCTCTCCTCTGTCTTTGGGGCCACTAAGAGTCAGCATCAGTTTGATGTCAGCGGGGTTTCCTGTTTGTTTTTATTCTCCAAGCAAGAACTCCTAGTGACACAACAATTAAGCACTTGACTGCTAACTAAAAGTTGTCAGTTCAAATCCACAGTTGCTCTGCTTCTGTAAAGATTTATTTAAAGCCTTGGAAACTCTATGGGGCAGTTCTCTTCTGTGCTGTAGCGTCGCTATGAGTCAGGATTACTTGGCAGTAGCGAGTGTGGCTTTATAGGTTTGGTCTCTGGGAAGGATAAAACTGATTCCACTGGTCAATCAAGAGCTACTATTGGACACCAGCTGTCTACAATCTGCTTGAGAGATGTAGGGCTAGAGAATATGGAGGAACTGATGACCATGGTCTTTCTCCCTAACTAGGAACTGATGACCATGGTCTTTCTCCCTAACTAGGAACTGATGACCATGGTCTTTCTCCCTAACTAGGAACTGATGACCATGGTCTTTCTCACTAACTAGGAACTGATGACCATGGTCTTTCTCACTCAGGGTATCCAGGACTCTCCCATCACAGGGCCTTGGCACGTGCTGCCCTCATCCCTGGACAAGTGCTCACCAGATGCTTTGTCTGAGCTGAACTGCTACCATCGCAGGCCCCTCTAGCACTTGGTCATCTCTTCATTTTCACCTTGAATTTTGTCTCTTCTGTGAAGTCTGGGATATCCTGGTTTATCACATCCACTTCTCATGATGTTATTTATTGGTCTAGTTGTGAGGAATTTTGTTTTCTTTATATTGAGGTGTATCGCATATTGAAGACCGTGACCTTTGATTTTCACCAGTATTTTAAGTCCTCCTTGCTTTCAGAAAGCAAGCATGTATCATCTGCATGTTGCAGGTTGCTAATAAGTCTTCTTCCATTCCTAATGCCACATTATTCTTCATATAATCCAGTTTCTTGGGTTATTTGCTCAACATACATATTGGATAAGTCTGGTGAAAGAATACAACCCTGGTGCACATCCTTCCTGATTTTGAATCAAGTAATGTCCCTTTGTTCTGTTCAAATGACTGTCTCTTGGTCTATGTACAGGTTTATTATGAGCACAATTCAGAGCTCTGGAAAACCCATTTTTACAATGCTATTAATAGCTTGATTCACACACTCCAAAGCCTTTGCATCACCAATAAAGCACAGGTCAACATCCTTCTTGTATTCTCTGCTTTCAGACAAGATAGATCTGTCATCAGCAATGGTATCCCTCATTCCAGGACTGTTTCTGAATCTGGCTTGAATCTCTGACAGTTCCCTATCAATGCACTGTTGCAGCCATTTTTAAATTACCTTTAGCAAAATTTTGCTTGCGTTTGATATTAATGATATTGTCCAAGGATTCTAATGGGTCATCTCTCTTTGAAGTGGGCACAAACATGTCTATCTTCCAATCAGTTGACCAAGTAACTATATTCCAAAGTTCTTGAAATAGATGAGTGAGTGTTGCAGCGCTGCATCTGTTTGTTGAAAGATTTCTATTTGGATTCCGTCAGTTCTCAGAGCCATGTTCTTTGTCAATGGCTTCACTGCACCTTGGACTTCACCTTCAGTGCTATGGGCTCTTGATCATATGCTACCTGTTGAAATGACTGAACGTCAACCATTTCTAGTGTTTCTCTTTTAAAAAAAACAAAAAACAAAAAACTTTTTATTGTGACTTGAGTGAAGGATTACAGAACAGATCATCAGTCCCACATTTAACAAATTGTACACTTCATGTCACTATTATAATTTGCAATCTACTCCATGTACCATCAGTTAACAGTATTTATCGCTAGTCAGTTTATGTTTTCCCTCCCCTTCCCCACCTTGTATCATCATAGAGTGTTTCATTTGGCAAGAAAATCTCTTCTTGCCTTTTTACAGCAGTGGTCACATGCAATATTTAACCTTTCATGATTGATAAAATTTCACTCAGCATAATGTCCTCCAGTTTCATCCATATTATGAAGTGTTTTGCAGATACTTCTTTACTCTTCAACATTGTGTAATATTCCCTTGTGTGTATGTACCAACGTTTGTTTAACCTTTCTTGTGCTGATGGAAATGCCAGCTATCTCCATTTCTTGCTATTGTGAATAGTGCTAATGAACATGGTGTTCATGTATCCAATCATGTCATAGCTCTTATTTCTAGAGGCTATATACCAAGTAGAGGGAATGCTGGGTCACACGGTATTTCTACTTCCACCTTTTTGAGAAGGTATCCTATTGTTTCCCACTGTGGTTGTACCATTTGACTGTCCCATCAACAGTGTAGGAGGGACCCAGTCTCTCTGCTCCCTCACCAGTGCTTGCTGCTTTCTGGTTTTAGAAACTTTGCTATTAATACTGGAGTAAGACGCTATCTCACTGTTGTTTTCATTTGCATCTCTATTGGCTAGTAATTGTGAGCATTAGCTTTCTTTGTTGGTTCTCTGAATGTCTTCTTTGGTGCAGTGTCTGTTCATTTCCTCTGCCCCTTTGTAAATAGGATTATTTGTCTTCTTGTTGAGGCATTAAAGTGCACTGCACACTTTGGAGAGCACTCCTTTGTCTGATATACCTTTGCCAAACATCTTTTCCCAGTCTACATGTTCTATTTTTACTCTTTGGGTGAAATTCTTTGATACACATAGGTGTCTAATTTTTAGGAGGCACGAGTCATCTATTTTGTCTTTTGTTTGTTTTTAGGTATGTTTGATAGTGTATTTATGCCACGTATCTGAGCTCCTAAGGAGCTCTGGTAGCGTAGTGGTTACGAATCGGGCTGCCAACCTTAAGGTCAGTGGTTCGAAACTACCAGCTGCTCCGAGGGAGAAAGATGAGGCTTTCTACTCCCGTAAAGATTTACACCCTTGGAAACCCTGTACAGGGTCGCTATGGGTCGGAACCGACTCGACGGCACTTAACAACAACAACAACAAATCTGAGCTCCTAAGGTTGTGCCTATTTCTTCACTGATGATCTGTACACTTCTAGGTGTTATATTGATGTCTTGAATACATGTTGACTTGATGTGTACACACGGTGTGAGATTTGGGTCCAGTTTCATTTTTCCAAAAATGGATTTCCAATTGTGCCAGCACCATTTGTTGAATAGACTATCTCTTCCCCATTTAATGTATTTGGGCCTTTTGTCAAAAATCAAATGACCATTGTTGTTGTTAACTGCCATCAAGCCAGTTCTGATTCATAGTGACCCTGTGTAGGGTTTCTGAGGAGCAACAAGTGGGTTTGAACCACCAACCTTGTGGTTCACAGTTCAATGCTGATCCTACAGTGCCACACCGGGAGTCTAGGCAAATAGATTTATTTCTGGGTTCTCAATTCTGTTTCATTGATCTGTGTGTCTTTCATTGTACCAGTACCAGGCTGTTTTGACTACTGTGACTGTGTAGTAAGTTTTGAGATTAGGGACAGAAAGGCTTCCTACTTTGTTCTTTTCTAATAATGCTTTGCTTATCTAAGATCTCTTTCCTTTCCACATAAAGTTAGTGATTATTTTTTACAACTCTGGAAAGAATGATGTTTGGATCTGGATTGGGATAATGTTATATCTGGACTACTTAGGGTAGTATTGATGGTTTCACAATGTTTGTTGTTGTTGTTGTAATGTGCCGTGGAGTCGATTCCAACTCAAACTGACCCTGTACAGGGTTTCTGAGGCTGTAAATCTTTATAGGAGCAGAAAGCCAAATCTTTCTCCCATGGGACAGCTGGTAGTTTCGAACAGCTGACCCTGATGTTAGCAGCCCAATTCGAAACTATTATGCTACCAGAGCTCTGCCTATAATGAACAAGTTATAATCCTCCACTTCTGTAGGTCCTTTTTTGGTTTCTTGTAGGGGTGTTT
>NW_006408615.1:1776036-1803119 GCF_000296735.1 Chrysochloris asiatica | reverse complement strand
TTCATTAGCATAACAAAGAACGCTATTTTCTCAGGGGATAGGACTTCAATATATAATTTGGTGGTGGTGGTGGTGTGCCATGGAGTTGGTTCCAACTCACAGTGACCCTGTATAGGGTTTCCAAGTCTATAAATCTTCAAGGGAGCAGAAAGTCTCATCTTTTTCCTATGGAATGTCTGGTAGTTTCAAACTGCTGACCATGGGGTTAGCAGTCCAACTCGTAACCACTACACTACCAGCGCTCCTTAATATATAATTGTGTGTATGGGTGGAGGTGTTGTAATTCCATTCACAGCAGAGGGTGATGTTGTTGAATATGTGCCCAGCCTGGCATGTATTCAACAATCTTTTGTCCTGGAAAAAAAACACACAGCAAGCCAAGACTGAAGGGTCAGGGGGTGAGGCCCTCTGCTAAGTCCCTGAGGTAGTGAGGTGCAAAAGAAAACAATAGGTAAGAAAGGTCTATGCACCCACCAATGTTTTGGCTACAGGGGAGCCAAGGGTCCAACAGTGGGAAATAGACCCACCTGAAAAAAAGGAGAAGCTGGATCTAGGGTGGGGAGCCTGTGAAAAAGAAACCTGAGCTGGGGACATAGGTGAGCTCTCCCCTGCCCTGATCTCTTCCTGGCTGATCCCTGGAGTAGCTAGCAGTTCTGTGCTGGAGGGAGACCCTTGGGCAGGCAAGTCAGTAGAGAGGGTGCACTAACAAAAGCAGCACTTGGTATCAAGAGGCCACATCCCCCTACTGCACACTGGCCCTCTGCAATTCCATACACCATCCATAGTCGCCATGATTCCAGTTTGTGCTAATAATGTCCCAAGTTGTAGGGCCAGGGTTGGAGCAAGTGCTCCTGACTTTCAAGCTCAGGCTTACCTCAGAGATCTAGAGAGAATGATGACTGAGATCCCCAACCCTAACACTTAACAGTATTTATCATTCCAAGGTTTTGTCCCCTAAAACTCCCACCTGAAACCCTGGGTCCATGTCAGTCAAGAGGATTCTGTTTTCAAGCCACCAGCTGATTTAAATGGCCCAAACCCAAAGCAGGGCATATAAGTTCCTACTTCTTCTAAATCTGGAGGGCAGGGCCCAGTGCTATTCCATGTTCTGGTCAGTCCTTCCTGCAAGTCAGCCTTTGTTCCCATGGCTCTTAACCCTGGTGTCCTGACCATGAGCATTTAATGAGTGTCCAGAGTCGTACTTAACACAATTCTTGAGAATCATTAATAAACAGAAGATGTTCCCTAACACAGCGAACGTCCTGAAGAGTCATCATCTATGAAACACAGATGAACTTGTTAAAAATTAAAAGGTGCTTATGATCATTTTCTGTGCATTGGATCCCGTTAGATGATGTCTTACATCTCCTCGGATGGCTGTAACACAGTACCACAAGGTGGGCGGCTATGAGGAAGAGAAATATGTTGTCTCACAATTCTGGAGGGTGGAACTCCAAATTGAGGACACTGCCAGTGTCACACTTTCTCTGAAGATGCCAGGGGAGAGGCATGCCTTGTCCCACCCAACTTCTGGAACATCCCAGTTTTTCTTGGCTTCTTGTAGATAGATCCTCATAGGTTGTCTTTTGTGTGTGTGATCCTGTTTCCTTGTCTGTACTCCTTGTTTATATAACTCGGAAGAGATTAAGATTAGGAGCTCTGGACAGTGAATAAGAAAGACCATAGAAGAGTTGAAGCTTTTGAGTTAAGGTGTTGGAGGAGAATATTGAAAGTGCCATGGGCTGCCAAAAGGACCAATAGATCTCTGATGGAAGATGTGCAGCCAGAGTGCTCCTTGGGGGCCAGAATGGCCAAACTTCGTCTCTCCTACTTCGGGCATATTGTCAGGAGGTACCACTTTCTGGAGAAGGATATCATGTTTGGTAAGGTGGAGGGTCAGAGAAAAAGAGGAAGACCCCCAGCAAGATGGATTGGCAAAGTGGCAGCATCAATGGGCTCAAATGTGGCAACATAGTGAGGTTGGCCCAGGACCAGGCAGTGTTTCATTCTGCTGTGCATAAGGTTGCTATGAGTCGGTACCGACTTGATGGCACCTAACAACAATAACAAGGAGCTCTGGTAGCGTAGTGGTTATGAATTGGGCTGCTAACCTCAAGGTCACCAGTTCAAAACTAGCAGCCGTTCCAAGGGAGAAAGATGAGGCTTTCTTCTCTACATAGTTACAGCCTAGGAAACTCTGTGCAGGGGCATGATGAGACAGAACCGACTCCACCGTAATTAATAACAACAATTTTAGTATGGCATCATTAGTGATGACATATACAAAGAAAAACCCTGTGTCCCCGAACATGGTCACTTTCTCAACTGGTGTGCATGTGTGTTGGGGGGTTGGTAAGGAGCGCTTTAACATATCCTTTGCAGGGAACACCATTCAATTCATAAGAGAGGGTTTACTGAGAATGACTCTTGGGAAGATGACCTTTGAAACCCACAGCACTCATTCAGGACTCTGGGGACCTAACCAGGCATCAAGCCTGTAGTGACCCACAGCTACTCTAGATGTCCATGCTGATGCCAAGGTGGTCCTGTCCTGGTGGGGGGTGGGGGTTGGTGGTACAGATTTGGAGATGCCTCCTCCTTTATTTCCAGTGGGAAGCAGCCACTGGGAGGTTCCTGACCTGGGAGAGAGGAGTGTTGTTGGAGGAAACTTGCTTGTGCAGCCTGGAACATGTGGTTGTGGGCTGCATGATGGTGGTGGTGTGCCGTGGAGTCAATTCTGACTCACAGTGACCCTGTACAGGGTTTCTGATGCTGTAAATCTTTACGGGAGCAGAAAGCCTCATCTTTCTCCCATGGAACTGCTGGTAGTTTCGAACTGCTGACCTTGAGGTCTGCAACCCGATTCTGCATAGGAGCCCCGTATAACAGAAGAGATGAGTCTGCACAGTGGGAGGAGCTGCTAACCTCAAGAAGCAAGGTCAGGCAGTCTGCTGCTCTGAAGATTTCATCTCTAAAATCCTGAGGAGCAGTTCTACTTTGCCTACAGAGTTGCTATGAGTTGGAATCAACTCAGCAGCCATGGGTTTAACAATCTTTATGGACTAGACAGCCAAGTCTTTCTCCCATTGGATTGTTGTGGGTTTGAATTGCCAATCTTCTGATAATAGCTGAGCACTTAACCATTGCTCCCCCAGAGCTCCCTACCTTGGCTGTAGGTGGGTATAAGTGGTGATGGGAGAAAAAGCTTGAGGAGACTGAGCTGTGTGGTCATGGGAACTCTGGGTGCTGTGACAGGAATGTGGGCCCCGGCTCAGATGCAGTCTAGCATGGCTTCTAGCGCGGCTTCTGCAGATAGAGATCAAAATGCTTTCCTGGACACTTACCACTGCTCACAGCAATGAGAACACTCAGGACTGGACTGGTCACTCACTGCTGTTCACAGCTATGTGGACTTTCAGGACAGAACTGGCCACTCACCCCTACTCTTAACATAGTTGACCCTGAGGGTTGGACTGACCACTCACCATTCTTCACAACACCATGGACTCTCCGGACTGAAGCAGCCATTCACCGCTGCTCGTAGCAATGTGGATCCTAAGGGTTGGACTGCTCACTCTATGATGTTCACAGCAACATGGAACCTCAGAACTGGACTAGCCACTGACCAGTGTTCATAACAATGTGGGCTTTCAGGACTGGACTGACCACTTGCCAATGCTCATATCCATGTGGACCATGGGGGTTGGACTGGTCACTCACTGCTCTTTATAGCAACATGGACACTTAGGACTATACTGGCCACTCATCACTGTTCATACCAACATAGACCCTTAGATCTGGACCTGGACCCTCACTGCTGTTCACAGTAATGTGGGTCCTCAGGACTGTCCTAGTTGTGGGCAGCCTCTACATCTGCCCCAACCTAGCACATCAACTGAGCCCAGGACAGTCTGGACAGGTGAACAGTCTCCCTCTGCTCATGCACACCTATGAGTCAGGGTCTGAAGCCACACCAAATAGTTCACTACGTTCTCAAATTGCTCTAAAAGTTACTGAGTTCTTTCTTATATTAATCAAAACCTGTCATCCCGAAACTTCCATCTGTTCCCCTGTCTCCTTCCCCTTCAGTCAGTCACACAGAGCAAATCTGTTCCCAGCCTTCAGGGCAGACGACAGATCCTCAGGCAGTTGAAAATAGCAGTTACCATCCGCCCCCAACCTGGGGAGAAAGGGGAGACTCACCATTTAACAAAGACCACTGGAGGGTAGTGGTTATAAGTCAGGCTGCTGACCTGAAGGTCAGCAGTTCAAAACTACCAGCTGGTCCATGGGAGAAAGATGACCCTACCCAGGGTTGCTATGAGTCAGAACCTACTCGCTGGCACAGCACCACCACCACTGTTTGTGGAGGCTGATTCCATTTAGAGACAAAGTTGGGCTGAGGGGGTGAAATGCTTGCCTGAGGTCACATGGGGGTGATGGGGTACTGCCTGTGAACTCATCCTGCCTACTTCTGATGGTGCTTCTCTGTCAGGGGCACCTGCTCAGAAACGCTGCAAGTCCCCCACCAGTGCCCACTTCTCTGTGGCCAGGACTCCTGGCCCCCTCTCTATCTCTAGTCGTCTCTGCAAACTGTCTCCAATCTTATGGAGTTGAGTTGGACTCACGAAGATCTCACTGAGCTCCGTAGGGTTTCCAATGGCTAAGTTTTTCTGAATTAGCTTGCCAAATCTTTCTTCCAAGGCACCCCTGAGTGGACTTGAACCTTTAACTTTTCAGTGAACAACCAAGCACATTACCTACCAAGGGATACTTTACCCACCCCACCCATCACAAATCTCCCTTCTGTCTTGGAGTCGCTGTGGAGGAAAATCTTTCTATTTCTTCCATTGTATCTGGTATCATGTGCTTAGTTCAAATAGCAGACTGCCTGACCAACAGCGTCTACCACAAATAGGGTTGTGCAGGACACTGGCATGGTGCTCAGAACTGCCCACTTCCAGATCCGTGTTCTTTGTCTCCACACCAACTTGGGAAAATGTGCACAGAGCCTTCCAGAAGTGCCAGCTCCTGAAGTAAGGGGGGCGGCCATGGACTCTTCCCCAGGCTGCTCAGCCTTCCTCCCACATCTCAGCCAGATCTAAGACACATGTCCCCTGAAGGGCAGTCACTGGCCAAGAGATATGAACTGAGTGAGCAGGGTTTCCCCTTGACCTCTGAGGACTCTTCTCTGCAGGACCCACCATCTCTGATAGGCACCTGAAGACCAAGACCTGCAGGATGCAGGGAAGGCAGCTGGTCTGGCCTGGAAGTCGGCCATGTGATGTGGGTCTCCCGCTCAAAATCAAAATCACTCATCAGGTTCAATGCCTGAAAATCAGTCCTAGGAGCATTTCCTTTCAGAGGCACCTGGAATTCTAGCCTGTGTGGCACTGCTGTAGGTTGAGCACTGCATGGTCGTCAGTTCAGCCCACCAGCTGCTCCTCAGAAACCCTATATAGGATCAAGATGAGTCAGAACCCTCTCAGCTTACCAGCCGCTCTCTGTACAAGATCTCTGTGAATTGGGACCAACTCAACGACACCTAACCATTGGTGGATCTGATGTTGGGATTTCAGGTATTAGTCACCAGTGAGTTCTGGTGGTCTCTAACAGGGAAAAATCCACACAAAAGCATTTCTGTTGTTGTTAAGTGTCTTTGAGTTGGTTCTAACTCATAGGGATTTTATCTATATAGGGTTTCCAAGGCTGTAAATCTTTGTAGGATCAGAAAATCTCATCTTTCTCCCAGGGATTGGCTGGTGGGTTTGAACCACTGACCTTGGTATTCACAGTCCAGTAATTACCATATAGAATTATAGTGCTCCCAGAGTAAATATAGATGTTTACTATGGATTTTTCCATAGATGTATGGATAAAGGGAAAAAGGGTGGGATCATGGTAGGAAGGACACAAAGAAGGGTGGGCAGAGGGGAGGAGAGTAGGATGGAGGGTGGGAGTAAAGGAGTGAGAAGAGGTTGGTGGATGATGGATGGATGGAGGACTGAAGGGATGGATAGAGAGGGAAAGAGAGAGGGATGGATGGATAGATGGATGAATGGAAATAGGGATGAGTGGGAATGTGGATACAAGGTTAGATGGGTAGATGGGTGGGTGAAGGTGTGGACGGATAGAGGGAAGGAGAGAATGAAGGAGAAAGAAAGAGGAGAGAGATGGTTAGATGGATGTCTAAATTGACAGGATGGGTAAGTAAATGGATAGATGGCAAGAAGGATGATGAGTGAGTGGGTGGGCAGATGAAAGGGTGGATGGATGGACTGGACAGATGGACAGACAGAAGGAAAAGAACAAGCTGTCCAAGGTATTCATTTCAGAACATGCTTCCTTGTCTTTTTTTGATTCCTACTGAGTTGGCTTTGGTTAGAAATCACATAAGCAGAATGCTGAGAGCTTACTGTCTTGAAAGTCTGGAGTTATCTGAACTGTGCATGAAGCCCAGAGCACAGAAGGGGACAAAGACTGGGAAGTGCTGGTTCCCATTGTCATGTTGAAGCATGAAGGTGGAAACCCCAGCTCTCCCTTCCTGTTTTTCCTTGTTTGGTTCCACAAAGGAGTTTCCTCTACCTGTTAGTCATCCTTCTCCTGTTTTTGCTGAAGGGACACAAGGCAGCCCTTAGCTTACCCAGTCCTGAAGCCCCGCTCTTTCCAGGGACTGAAGGCTGTTTACCTCCTGGCATTCTTGGCTGGGACCTAGATCCTGGGCTGGATGGATAAGGGACACTTCTAACATAGGCAGCAGCAGCCAGACACATGCCCTCCACCGGTGGCCTCACCTCAAACAGGAGCAGCCATAGTATCACTGGTATCACACGTTATCGGGTTGTGGTGGGGGTAATGGTTAGTAAAGTAAGTAACATTGAACTATGCCTGGCATAGTGATGCTGGATAAGCAGTGGGTACGAAGTCTTTGGACCACTCTGTCCCTGAGTTTCTGGTTGCAGCAGGTCCTCTCAGGCAGATATTAGTCAGATGGTGCAGGGCCACACACCTCACACATGATAGCAGCCAGGCTGAATATTAAGAGTCAAAGTCAAGTCCACCTTGGGAGAGGCGGGGTCTGCAGCTCAGTGGCAGCAGTTCTTGTACAAAGTTCTACCTCAGGTTTCTGAGGGGTGGGGTCTCAATTCCAGCCTGTGTTTTGTTTTCTTCTTCCAGAGGCTGAGTGTAAGCACAGAGGGCTTCACTGAGTGACCGCTGCCTGCATGTGGAAAGTCACCATGATGGCCAGTAGAACACTGCAGAAGAGAGTGGAGGGACCTGACCCCCATCACCCCAGGCTGTGAGAGAGTCCCCAGATTGACCTTTAACAGGCAAGGGCACAGGGTGGGTCTGTCACCAGCATCTTGGCAGGTTGATCCCAGGGTGTGCTGGGAGTAGGCTTTGCTCCTAACTGGTCACCCAAGTACCTGAAGTGGGCAGGGGGAAGTGCTAACTGGAGCCCCCACCTTCCTCAGGATAGTGGGAAATGTCACTGTTTCCTGCAACTCCTGCAAAGAGGAGACCATTCTCCTGACACTGACAGATGAGACATGGCCCCCACACTGCTGGATCCAGAACCAGGAAGGGTACCCGTACCCACCTGAGCAAGTGCGACGGCTCCAGTGGGGTCTGCACCCACCAGAGCATGAGAACACTAGATACACTTTCAGGGAACCCTAGATCCAGAGGTCTGGCTGCAGGGAGCCCGTCTATTTATGCAGGTTTATGCCTGTGATATTTCCTGCCTGTTCTCCCTCAGATCTCGGAAAATTCCAGCCTGGTTCTGTTGTGCTGACAAGAAGAAACATCATCAACTCAGATTCCCGGCGCAACTGCCAACCAGAGCACAGTTGCTTCCAGGGTGAGAGGTGGGCTGGTGAGAGACTACAGGGTGGAGTCAGCAGCCCCGGGGGAAAGCCCGCATACAGACACCCACAAGTTCTGCCCTGAGCACCTGTGAATGTAAATGTGTGCTTCCAGGGGATGCTGTAAAAGACCCCACCTCTTCTGAATCCTCCGAAGCTCCCAGGCAGGGAGAACTGGCCAGTTGCCAAGCCCCATCCTTCTCTCACTATGTCAACAAATAGACTCAGTGTCCCCTCTGAGCCCCAGCATCCCATCTGCAAAATAGGGTCCTAAGTCCATCTGCAGAGAGTTCCCTGGGGCTAGGGAGGCTATAGGGAAACAGCCCTGTGCTCTGTAATGAGTCATTAGGGTGCCATCCAACGGGAAAATGGGGACTCGGTTCAGAGATCTAATTCCATCTTTTCCCAAGCTCAGTTGCACACATACTCATGTTCACACATCATGTACATGCATGTTAATTAATGCACGCTTACTTAGGCACACATTCATGTGTGTGCATATAAGGCACACCTGTAAAGCATGCATGTGTGTGCATGTATGTGTGCACAGACAAGCACACACATACATAGTGCACAAACACACATAGCTGGTTAGTGACAGAGCTAGGGTCCTCACACATCACCAAGCTATTTCCTGACACCACAGACCACACCTTTTCATACTTGTCCAGACGGAAATTTCCAGAATATCAGCAGGATGGGAAGCCTGCACATTGAGCTCTCCAATCAGGGCTGGAGATGAGCAGCACCGTACAGCTCTGTAGGTCAGAGAAGGAGATGGCCCCTCCCTACACCTGGTCATCCAGGTGGCTGCCGGCCCTCACACTTGCTTCCCACCCTTGAACCATAGCATGAGACAGAGATACTGAGCAGAAACTGGGCCCTCAGTCATGGAGCTAAAGGTAACGTGGAGATCTTCTCTAATAAAGAAAAAAAAAAGCTTTCACATCCGGGTGAAACAGAAGGGACCTATTTGCTGACACATTTTTCTTGTTCTTGTGTGCCTTTGGAGTCATTTCCGACTCATAGCGACCGTGTACAGGGTTTCCGAGGCTGTAAATCTTGCTAAGGGAGCAGAAAGCCTCATCTTTCTCCAGCGGAATAGCTGGTAGTTTCGAACTGCTGACCTTGTGGTTTGCAGGCCGATTCGTAACCACTATGCTACCAGAGCTCCTTGCTGACACATAAATAACATAAACTGAAATTGAAACATTAAAATCAAATAGTCATCCAAGAGTTGTGGGACAAACACACATGACAACTTTAATTTTTAACACTGTACTTCAATGTAAATAAAATTAAATGCAATGAGGTGAGTATTGAAGTGCATTGCTCATATATAAATTCTACAATGGAATTATTACTAATCCTGCATGGGATGATCAAAGTAACATAAAAATCTAAAACTTTTAGAAAGATGTGAAGAAAAAGAAAAGAATCATGTTGAGTGTTTTAACTTGTATCTGTCATAGTTCCTGAATGCATCTCCTCTTTAGTATCCATAATAAGGAAAACAGATGAAACTTTAAAAAAATATTGAAATTAATATAACCAATAAGCAAAATAGTATAAAAATTACCAAAATGTGTGGGTATTGTAAAACTCCATCTTGGTCTAGTCTTTGAAAATACTCAACAGAATTCTAAAGGTAGAAAATTTACTGAACACATTCTCTCAACTAAATTACATCTTGTAATAAAACTGCACATAAACATGGTTATATAGAGTTTATATCAAATACTGAGGGACAGAACTCAAACTATACTCAGAGTGACAAATCCTTAGCCTTAAACTATCTTTTGTGTAAAATGAATGAACAAATAAGCAATAAAAGAGAGAGATAATTAGTAAGTGGGTACTGGATGATTAGATGATAAATAAGTGATAGATAAATTCATATATGGTTGGATAGATTGATGGATGGATGGATGGATGGATAGATGGATAGATATAGGATTGAGTGGATACACACTAAGGTAGATAATGAATGGATAGATAGATACTTAGATAACTCATGGACACCCACATAGACACACACCTAGACACATAGATAGATCTTATGCAAACACTAAAAAGGAGAAAACATGGACTAGTGCAGTACAGTGAATTACTTCATATGGTTCTTCTACTCATAGTCTTTCTAACGCCTACCAAACTTTTTTTTTTTTCCTGATGGGTGTGGGTAAGAGAAAGCGGGAGGCTATGTTAATAGGATGATATGGTTACACTGTAGATGATTGGTAACAGGGCTAATTGTGATTGTAGAAAGTTGCAACTTTAAAGCGGTTATAAAATGAGCCATCTCTTGGCTGCAGATGCAATGAATGGGCGTGTGCACAGTGTGTGGAGCAGAGCTTGGTGTGCAGAACTCGCTGCAGAGTGTTGGCTGTTGCTAATCCAGGGACAGACACGTCATTGTTCCTGGACTAATGGGTCACTGGGTCCACCAGTCTCCTCTGACTCTGACCACAGTCAGACTCCCTATGTAGACTGTAAGTGGCAGAACCTAGCCTAATGAAGACAGGTTGTCACTGCTGTGGGGGCCACGTGCTGAAAGGATCATTCCCAGATCTGCTCCAGCCTGGCCTCTTCCTGCATCTAGGGTACAGCTCAGGCGAGGCCCATCCTCATCACTTAGTCTAGCAGGGCCCTGTACACTCCTGCCTCCCCAGACTCCCTTCTCCTAGTCATCATCAACCTCACAGTGACGTGGGGAGATTATGTATTTCTGTGTGTGCCTTGCACTCCTACCCTGGGGTTCTTCCCTGAGGATGGACCTGTTGTTAATGTTAGGTGCCACTGAGTTGGAACCAACTCATAGTGACCTTATGCACAACAGAATGAAACATTGCCAAGTCCTGGGCCAACCTCACACTCATTGCCATGCTTGAGCCCATTGCAGCTGCCATTGTGCCAATCCATCTTGTTGGGAAGACTTTCTATTTTTTGCTGACTCTCCACTTTACCAAGCATGATGTCCTTCTTCAGTAGCTGGTTGCTCCTAATACTATGTTCAAAGTATGAGAGATGAAGTCTGGCCATCCTGGCTTCCAAAGAGCATTCTGGCTGTACTTCTTCCAACACAGATTGGTTTGTTCTTTTGGCAGTCCATGGTACTTTTAATATTCTCCTCCAACACCATAACTCAACTGCATCAATTATCCTATGATCTTCTGCACCAATGTCCAGGTGCTCTGCTGCCACAGATTCGAACATTGATGTGTCTCTATTGTTTAATTCAATAAGTGGACAGGATTTACAGTTTCCACAGCAGTAGCAGACTCTCCCAAAGGTAGTGAGGAAGTCCTGCTTTGTAAATTTCCATCATGTAAATGGAGTCTGGTGTGGTGTTATAGGCTATGCACTGGACAAACTCACGTACCCCTCCTCAGAAACCCTACACAGAATCGCTATGAGTCAGAACCTACTTGATGGCTTTTACCACCAACAGCAGTGTCTGATCCTGAGATTGAAGGAGGGATCTATGAGCATGAGCCTGAGTCCTGGGAAAGCTATCATTCTTATTCTGAAGAGAGGAATAGACTTTCTGAGAAAAGAAGTGTGGAATATATTAGGCCCTCAATAAGCAGACCAGGTGAGGTGCCGTAGGATCAACAATTCAAGCCTACCAGCTGCTCCTTGGAAAGCCTATGCAATGTTGTTGTGAGCCAGAACGAACTCAATGACACTTAACAACAACAAGGACCAGACCTTGGTATGGTGGGTCATTCAGCATCAACGTGACTGACGAGCTTTTGTGGGCTGGGATTGGCACTGGGGGGGCATCTGAGCAGGTGTTGGAGGCAGACAAGGATGGTGGAAATGCAGTTGGGCATGCAGTGGCCGCCACTGGGCTTCGATGGTGGCTGTGATGTCCAGCACCCTGCCCCCGCAGGTTGTCCTCACAGATCCGCTGTATCTCCCCACGACCCAGTCACAGCTGGACATCCAGATTCCGTCTCTTCCAGGTCTTCTGCTTTCTGAGCTCCAAGGTGACAGCTGACTTGCTGTGATTGGGGTGGTGAGAGGCAGAAAGAGTTCTAGTCTGCCCTTTCTCTGCCCCATTTTCTGTCCAGAGAGACTTCCTGCTGACCACCACAGACCTCCGAGTTGGTTCCATCATTGAGTTCCACAAATGTGTAAGCTCTAACCTGTGTTTGAGCCTTTTTTTCCGTTTTCCTCCCAGCGCTGTGGAAATTCGTTGTCTCCATACCCAGCATTTATTTCCCTTTTCCCTTCCTCAGAACACAGGTTTTCCTTGAGCATCACCTTCCATCCCTGAGGAGCCACCATATGACTTCACATACCTTGATCTCAAAGTGGATTTGAATCCATTTAAGACAGTTGGTCCAATCCCACATGGTGACCACAAGGATGGACATGTGACCCAGGTATAATGCCATCACCAAAGAGTACCCCTTGGGTCTTGCTGAATGCAAGCTAGACCCCAGCAGCAGCTCAGTCCTGTCTGCTGTGTGAGGTGAGTCTGAAGCCTGCAGCTGATGCTGATTCTGACCCAATGAGAAACCGAGTCTAACAAAAACAAAATAGCTGAAGCCTGCTCTCTCAGCCTTCACTGGGACAACTCTGATGTCCATTTCAGCAGAGGAGCACAGGGCAATACACATCTTTAGAAGCTAAGCCCATTGGAGTGTTCTTTTATTTGGTTTTGTTTTTTGGTCCCTTGCTTTTAGAAATATCCCAATGGACTCATATAATTTTCCAAGAAAAACAAAATATTCATCATAGCAATAAGAAATAACCACGGAAAAGAAGCTCCACAGCCCTTACTTAATAAAGAAAACAATACATGCTGATTGAAAGGAATAAAGGATGACTTGAAAAAGAAGTAGAAGGATGTATTTATTATGTTGCAAAATAAGAAAATGTTGAATATCATTAATTTTGAATAATGCTATTTTTTCCTAAATTAATTTGAATAGCTAATGTAGTTGCAATAAAAAATAAACCCATGGAGATTGTTAGGAAAATGTGTTAAAATTGTTCCCAAATTTATTTGGAGAAAATAAAAATTATAGTACTTTTAAGGGTTGGAAGCTAAGAATAATGAGGGAGAAATTGTCCTACCAGATATCCAAGTGTATTATCGAGCTACAAGGAAATCATAGTGAACATTGATGAAAAAATGGACAAACATGAATGGAATGGAATCGATGGAGCTACAACTACTGAAGCTTAATGTGAGATAAAGAAAAGTTTACAAAGCTACAAGGGAACAATAGATTTTCCACAAATGGAGGTGTGAAAATTTGTCTTGAGAGTACAATTCAGTTCGATTCTTCCTTCACACAGTACATTAAGATGTCCTCCAAGTCAATTCAGCAGTTAAAATAGACAACCATAGAAGAGAACATTTAACTGATCCTAGGAAAAGGACTTCTGGTGTGGCACTGTGGATCAGGACTGGACTGCCAACCACAAGTGTGGCAGTTCAAACACCAGCTGCTCCTCAGAAACCCGACACAGGGTCGCTATGAGTCAGAACTGACTTGATCACATGCAACAAGACCAGGAAGACTACCAAAGAGTTGTTGTTGTTGAGTGTCGTCGAGTTGGTGCCGACCCATAACAACCCTGTACAGAGTTTCCGAGGCTGTACATCCTTACGGGAGCAGAAAGCCTCATCTTTCTCCCGCAGAGCAGCTGGTAGTTTCGAACTGCTGACCTTGTGGTTCGCAGCCCAGTTCGTAACCACTACGCTACCAGAGCTTCTTACCAAAGAATAAAGAAAGAGAAATAAAACGCTGTCCAAAAAGAAAGCAAGAGAGCTGGGAAGGGGTTGACTGGAGGTAGTGGGGATTGTTTATTGTAGCATGGACCTTCTTCTCTCTCCTTCTTCATCCTTCTCTTCACCCTCCTCTTCCCTCTTCCTCATCTACCATTTGGCCACCATCACCACCATTTTCCTTGGACCTTGTAGTAGTACTGTCATGGTCTCCGAAAAAGCCAGACCTACCTTTGTTCCAGTAAGTTCTCTGAGTTTTTCCAAGAGGGGAGAAAGGACTGGCTTTCTTGGTCCCAGGTGTGAAGTCTCTGGGATTCTGACAATCTAGGAACACCACTGAACTCAGAGAGTTAATGAAAATCTGTTCCATTTTAATCCTTTTTACTGAAGTCATATGATGTCAGGCTTTGGAGAGGGGCAATTTCAGTTTTACTTTACACTTTAGCATCTGTAAAGGAGAAACATTTCTCCCAACCAGAAAAAAAAAAAAAGAGAGAGAGAGAGAGGAAGGAGCAGAAAGATAGAGAAATAAAATATCAAATCTGCAAATGTGCGGAATTTGAAATTATCCAAGTCCTTGTTCTAATTAGTATTCCAGGGAGGCAAGAGCGGAAAGTCAAAATCTACATTTAAATGAAGATCTTCACAGCCCTGACTTGGGGTGTCTCCACCAGGGGCCTTCTGGGTCCCAGGGACTTGACGTTCAGGGCACACACAAGGTCTCCTTGTCTTCCTGATGCCTAGAAGGGAAGCATATCATGATTTCAGACTAGAACTTTATCCCTTTTCTCTTGTGTCAGGGACAGGTGTCAGAGGCAGAGTTGCTCCGTGCTGGGGCAAGACAGTTGGAATCAGGCCTGGAGGAACACGGTGGGGTTGGCATGCATTTAGGATTAGCAGATTGTCACTCATACTCGGCAAAGATTCTTCTCACCAGTTTTCAGGATGCAGGTAAAAAAACAACAAACTCAGTGTTCTGAAATTTATTCTAACTCCTAATAAAGGAGCTCTGGTAGCATAGTGGTTACGAATCGGGCTGTGAACCTCAAGGTCAGCAGTTCGAAACTACCAGTGGTTCCAAGGGAGAAAGATGAGGCGGTCTGCTCCCATAAAGATTTACAGCCTCAGAAACCCTGTGTAGGAGCTCTATGAGTCGGAACCGACTCCATGGCACATTAACAACAACAACAATGACCTTGTAGAGCAGAATAGAGCTGACCCTTTGGATTCCCAAGACTGTCTTGACATGAACAGACTTGGTGGACTTGAGCCACTGACCTTGTGGTTAGCAGCCCAGTGCCTGCCCCACAGAACTGCCAACTCTGCTCCAAGTGGAAAGTGTTTGTCCATTGGATGTGCCATCTCACCATCCTCCTTCCCCTGGAGGTGCAGACTGATAGCTCTGTTAACCTGGTTCATATGTTATAGAGGCAGCTGGGGCTCAAACTGATTACACACACATGTTCATTCAGAGACGTGGAAGTCAAGCGTACCATTTTGACCAACAGGGATAGACAGGTAACAAACGTCTGGGAGTCAGGCGACCCCACCAGGTGAATGCTCTGCCTGGACACTAAACCAGATCCTCTTTCCCCTATGAGAGTAGATGTCTCCAGGGGGTGTCATTAGAATCCACTTCCACCCTGAGGGCATCTATGTCTGGGCATTTCTTCAGCAGGAAGCAAGGAATACAAGGCACCCCATGGTGAGTCATGTGCGGAGTTAAGGTCACTCGGCCTCCAATTGAGGAGAAGCTGCCACAAGCCTTGAACGTCACCACACTGGAGTCTTGAATTTGAGTATTAGCTTTACATCCCCAATAGCTCCACCAGCAGTCTTAATTGGCCCTGTTTTCCAAATGATAAACCCAAGCAGAAAACCTGGTTTTCAGAAGGTCTGAGAGAGTATATCTCCACAGTGCCACCACTAATCAAAGACCATTGGAATTCACTGGGATGGGCCTGTCTGAATCTGAACACCATGAGCTCTCTACCACATTCCATTACCCAGCAAAGCTTCCCCCAAAAAGGCTTGGATGCTTTCTAGACTCAAGTAAATTAAAATAAATGTCTGCAATCTAGCCATGTGTGTACATGGAGTGATCATTCAACATGGCAGCATGGCGCTCAGCACTAAGCATTTGCTGGGCCACTTAAACCTCACACTAGGGTGAGAGAGAAAACTCATCAACTTAGGAATGAGGGAATGGATGCTCAGCAACATTATGCATTTTGCCCATATTGGCATAAACAATAAATAACAAAACTAGCAACTTAATATAATGCCCTAAGTATCGAACTTCGCTTCAACTCTCCAACGCTTTATGTCTGTTTTTATTCATGCCAACCAACATGGGGTGGTGCCAAGTCCCAGGGAGACCCTGCAGGAGAATCAGCCCTCAAGCTTTTCCAGAGAGTCTCCCTAATTTAACAGCATTGAACTACATTGGCTATTTGAGGACCCTTGTATGTTAATTGGCAAAGTTCACACACTTTCTTATGAGGAACAGAACTTTCAGTTCTTTTGGAGGTTGAAAATGACTTACCCAAACTATGACTCTGATATAATCTATGAACCTTAAACCTAGAGTTTAAACCGGTCTCATGAAAGTCACCTTTAAGTCGAACAATTGTTTAGCTTAATCGGTAAAGAACATTTGCCTTGGGCACTGTGGTCTTCTAAAGAATAGCCTACATAGAGTTTCGACAACGGAAACTCCAAAGGTCAGGCTAAAGCTAGATTTGAAGGTACATTAGTTCTCTAGTGCTGAGTAACAGAAATACCACAAGTGGATAAGTTTAATGCACAGAAATTTACTCTCTTATACTTCCGAAGGCTACAAGTATGAATTCAGGTCAGTGGCTGGAAGGGAAGGTTTTTCTTTCTCTGTTCTTTCTAGGAAAGGACCTTGTCTTCTTTCAACATCTATTGGCCTGATGTTCCATGGAGATCTCCATGTGATTTGGGTCCTAAGGAGGAGCTCTGTTCCCAGCTCTTTTTTCATGATAGTAGATCCCTCTTTCTCTGCTATGCCAATGTAGGGTAAGTCCTAGATCTAATTATTCCTGAGATATACAAAGACCAGAACAGATACAGAGGCACACATGTGGAAAGATGATCCCACATGAGGACCATCTGCAAGCCAAGTTCCTCCAAGGACTGTCAGCAGATCCCTGCAACTAGGAGAAGGACACACAGAAGGAAATGAGGTACTCGAGACCCTGAAAGGACTGTTAGGCTCCATAACTGTGAGGAGATAAATCCCTATTAAGGCCATCCACGAGCATGTTTGTGTTTCAGCAGAGCTAGGGAACTGAGACATTTGGCAAAGCTCTGAGCAACAGCAGTTGGTTCCCAAGACTCCAAGTGACTCACCCCTTCTTTCTTCCAACCACACTTATTTCCCCTGCAGAACAAGCCTGGATGCCCCCAGGGATAGCCCAGATAGAATCTTCTCTGTGTGCTATGAGAGGCGCCTGAAGCATCCCTTTAAATGCATCCCTCCCCTCCACTCCCCCATCCATGAACAAACTGCTGCTAACAATTAGTTTCCACAAGATGAAGGAGTCAATAGGAGAGTTTTTTCCAAGGCTAGAAACAGGGCTATTTGTCATATAAATAGGAAGTTCTGTGCCTGGAGCAGAACTGAATGGGAACTGCTCAGAGAGGGGGAAAATCCATTTGGTTAAATATGCTTTTCAGGCCGTTCGTTTTTCTCTAGCTGAGGAAATGGATTAAGAGACAATACTCTCATTAGCTCATCTGAAATTTTGCCAAAATGTCGCTGTTTATTAGCAAAGATAGGACATCTGGCTCAGGTCAAACAGAAAGTCTCACCTGAAATGTGAGCTTTGTGAGTAACAGGTGCAGCTTTTCAGAGATGAATGAATGCCTGTGGGATAAGCAGAAGGCCAAGGACACAGGGCAAGTCACACCATTGTTGTTGTTAGGTGCCTTCAGGTTAGTACGAACTCACAGCAGCCTTAGGAACAACAGAACAAACACTGTCCAGCCCTGTGCCAACCCCATAATCTTTGCCCCATTTGAGCCCATTGCTGCTGCCACTGTGCCAGTCTTATTGGGGATCTTCCTCTTTTTTGTTGACCTTCCATTTTACCAAGCATGATGTCTGTCTCCAGAGACTGGTCCCTCCTTATAATACGTCCAAAGTATGAGAGACAATGTCTGGTCATTCTGGCTTCTAAGGAGCATTCTGGCTGTACTTCTTCCAGCATAGATTTGTCTAATCTAGCAGTCCATGATGCTTTTAATATTTTCCTCCAACACCACAACTCAAAAACATCAATTCGTCTAAGGCCTTCTTTATTCATAGTCCAACTTTCAAATGCATACGATGCTACTGAAAATACGATAGTTTGGGTGAGGTGCACCTTAGTCTTCAGACCAACATCTTTGCTCTTCAAGGCTTTAAAGAGGCCTTGTGCATCATATCTGCCTAACATAATACCTTGTTTGATTTCTTCACTGCTCCTCTCATGGGCCAAAAGAACAAACAGATCTGTGTTGGAAGAAGTACAACCAGACTGGTCCTTGGAGGCCAGGATGGATAAACTTTGTCTCTCATACTTTGAACATATTGTCAGGAGGGACCAGTCACTGGAGAAGGATATCATGTTTGGTAGGGTGGAGGGTCAGAGAAAAAGAGGAAGACCCCCAGCGAGATGGATTGGACAAGTGGCAGCATCAGTGGGCTCAAGCGTGGCAACAATTGTGAGGTTGGCCCAGGACCAGGCAGTGTTTCGTTCTGTTGTGCATAGGGTCACTGTAAGCTGGTACCGACTAGATGGCACCTAACAACAACAACAGCAACAACTCTTATGTGTGTTGATGGTTGATCCAAGCAAAGTGAAATATTTGACAACTTCTATCTTTTCTCCATTTATCGTAATGTTCTTTACTTGTTCACTGAGCATTTTTATTTTCTTTATGCTGACATGCAACCCATACTGAAAGCTGTGGTCTCTGATGATCATCAGCAAGTAGTTTAAGTCCTCTTCATTTTTAGCAAACACCCTTAGCTATCTAGAAGCCCAGCCTGGCAGGAGGGAGAGGGCAGTTCTTGTTCAGTTCTGAGTGGGACCACAGAACACAGTCGTGCTGGGCCAGTGCAGATCTGAGCAACAAGGACCTGTGCCATGAGTGTGGGTGGGACCAGGGATTCCGTGCGAGATTCTCAATGTCTACCCTGAGATTCCTGATGAAGTGTGTTTTGGATTTAATTATGGAATCCCAGAATATGTATTGTAAATCCTGTCCCCTGTACCTGCAGTGAAGAAGCTCTGAAGGTGAAGAGTGACGATGCTCTTAGCTGTTAGTGGTGCAGTGGATTAAACCTTGGGCTGCTAACAGCAAGTTCAGCAGTTCAAGTCCACCAGGTCCTCTGAGGAGAAAAGATAAGGCTTTCTGCTCCCGTAAAGACTACAACTTCAGAAACCCTATACAGAATGACAATGAGTCTGAACCAACTCAACAGCACTACCACCTCTAACCAAGGGGTTGGGAGTTCTAACACACAAGTTACAAGACAAAGATGTGGTATTCTGCTCCTGTAAATACTTATTGTTATTAACAGTCATTGAGTCAGTTATGCCTCAGAGTGACCCTATGGACGGCAGAATGATTCAATGTCTCGTCTTGCACCACCCTCACAACTGTTATGATGTGTGGGCCCACTGTGGTCACTGCAGACACAGTTGTCAGTCTATCTTATTGACTGTCTTCTTCTTTTTTACACAAAGTCACTGGTTTCACACAACCATTGCAAGAGGTAGCATATGATCAAGAGCCAATGATCCTGAAGAAAGAAGTCCAAGGTGCACTAAAAGCATTGGCAAAAACCAAGGCTCTGGGAATAGATGGAATACGGATGGAAATCGTTCAACAAACCTATGAGGGATTGGAGGCACTCACTCATCTATGCCAAAAAATTTGGGAGACAACTACCTGGCTGACTGACTGTTGTTGTTGTTGTTATGTGCCATGGAGTTGATTCCGACTCATAGTAACCCTGTACAGGGTTTCCAAGGCTGCAAATCCTTACAGGAGCAAAAAGCCTCATCTTTCTCCGGCAGAACAGCTTGTAGTTTCGAACTGCTGACCCTGAGGCTCGCAGCTCGATTCGTAACCACTACGCTACCAGAGCTCCTTACTGACTAAAAGATATATATTTGTGTCCATTCCAAAGAGAAATGACCCAAAAAAATGCAGAAATTATCAGACAATATCATCAATATGCAGAAATTATCAGACAATATCATCAATATCTAATTCAAGTAAAATCTTGCTAAACATAGTATATATATATATATATATATATATATATAGAGAGAGAGAGAGAGAGAGAGAGAGAGAGAGAGAGAGAGAGCTCTGGTAGCATAGTGGTTAAGAATTGGGCTGCGAACCTCAGGGACAGCAGTTCAAAATTACCAGCTGTTCCTTGGGAGAAAGATGAGGCTTTCTGCTCCCGTAAAGGTTTACAGCCTTGAAAACCCTGTACAGGGTCACTATGAGTCGGCCAACTCCACAGCACACAACAACAACAACAAACATAATATAAAAATGGCTGCAACCATACATTAACAGAGAACTTCCAGAGATTCAAGCCAGATTCATAAGAGAATGTAGATATCATTGTTGACGTCAGATGGATCTTGGCTGAATGCAGAGAATACCAGAAAAGATGTTTACCTGTGCTTCACTGATTATGCAACAGGTTTTCAATTGTGTGGATCATGACAAGATATGGACAACACTGTGAACACTTCTGGAACACTTAATTGTGCTCATGAGGAACCTGCACATAGACCAAGAGGCAGTTGTTGGAACAGAACAAGGTAGCACCCAATGGTTTAAAATGAGGAAAAGTGTGCACCAGCGTTGTTTTCTTCTACCACACATATTAAATCTGTATGCTGAGCACATAATCCAAGAAGCTGGGTTATATGCAGGGAAACGTGCCCTCAGGATAGGAGGAATACTCATTAACAACCTGTGACATGCAGATGATACAACCTTGCTTGCTGAAAGTATAGACAACTTAAAACACTTACTGATGAACATCAAAGATCATAGCCTTCTGTATGGGTTGCACCTCAGTGTAAAGAAAATACAAATCCTCACCACTGGACCAGTAAATAGCATCTAAATAAATGGAGAAATGATAGAAGTTTTCAAAGACTTCATTTTCCTGGGATCAAGCACTAACACTCATGGAAACAGCTGTCAAGAAATCAAACTACATATTGCATTGGGCAAATTTCCTGCATAAGACATCTTTAAAGTGTTGAAAAGCAAAGACATCAGTTTGAGGACTAAGTTACACCTTACCTAAGCAATGGTATTTTCAATACCCTCATATGCGTGTGAAAGCTGATCAGTGAATAAGGAAGATCATAGAAGAATTGATGCATTTGAGTTATGGTGTTGGAGAAGAATATTGAAACTGCCATGGACTGCCAAAGGAACAAACCAATCTGTGTTAGAAGAAGTAAAGCCAGTATGCTCCTTGGAAGCCAGGATGGCCAGGCATTGTCTTGCATACTTTGGACATACTATCAGGAGGGACCAGTCCGTGGAGAAAGACATCATGTTTGGTAAAGTGGAGGGCCTATAGAAAAAGAAGAAAACCCCCAATGAGATGGATTATCTCAATGGCAGCAGCAATGTGCTCAGGCTTAGCAACAATTGTGAGGCTAGCGCTAGACTGGGCAGTGGTGTGCATAGTCTTGCTATGAGTTGGTGCCAACTTGATGGCACCTAACAACAACATTTACGTAGCCAAACATGATGTCCTTCAGTATGGGTTGCACCTCAATATAAACGAAACAGTAGACCAATAGATAACAGAATGATATATGGAGAAAAGATTGAAGTTATGAAAGATTTCATTTTGCTTGGATCCACCGTCATCACTCACGGAAGCAGCAGTCAAGAAATCAAAGGACGTATTGAATTAGGCAAATCTGCTGCACAAGATGTCTTCAAAATGTTCAAGAGTAAAGATGTCAGATTGAAAACTAAAGTGTGCCTGGAGCTGTGGTATATTCAATAGCCTCATATGCCTTTGAAAATTGGATAATGGATAAAGAAGATCATAGAAGAATTGATGCAATGGGATGGATTGACATAGTGACAGTTGCAGTGTAGCAATTGTGAGGTTGGCATAAGACCAAGCAGTATTTCGTTCTGTTGTGGATAAAGTCATTATGAGTCAGAATTGACTTGACAGCACCTAACAACAACAACAACAGGGTCTGGTGGCATAAGTCATTAAGTGCTGAAAGGTTGGTAGTTTAAACTCACCCAGAGGTGAAAGATAGACCTGGTGATTTCTTCATGCAAAGGTTAGCAAACCCTATGGAGCAATTCTACTTTGTCACATGGAGCCACTGTGAGTGAGAAACAACTCAAGGGCATCCAACGACAACCACAGCAACAGGGGCTGAGATATGAGGAGGGTCCTAGGTTAGGGCTTGAGAGTATACAGGCAGAAGCCAGCAGAGTGGGATGATATAATCCAGTAGTTTAAAGAAAATAGAATTCACCAACAGCTTAGAAATTCAAGAAAAAATAAATCAAGTCAATAGAGTATCTTTCCCATTCTCTCTAGAATTAATAATCAGGACAATGTGGCATATCTATTGTTGTAGAAACAGTCATTTAAAAAAATATTTCCTAAGTATTAAATCAGTTACTGTAGGTCTCAGAAATCTAATTGCTATAATTTCCTCTAATAATTATGAGTCATCTAAGCAGAAATAAACGAAGAGCTCCGTTTTCCTGTGAAAAGCGTTGTTGGAAGCAAACCCAAACCTTTGTCGCTAATGACCCTTTGACTCCAAGTTCACATTTCACTGAATGGGGCGGATGGAACACAGGTGGAGAGGCAAATATCCTGTTGGAACCGGAGTGACATGGAGTGGAGATGACCTCTATCCTGGAGACCTTGGTGATTACACCTCATTCTCCAGGGTCTCAGAGTCCCCTAATGACTGATCAAGGATATTGCTAGAAAAGCAGCCAGATCAGACCATTCAGTGACAAAAACACAACAATGGAAAACAGTATGAGCCTTCGGAGACAGTAGACCCCTAGCACAAGAGACTCAGATGTCCCTTGACTTTCAAGTCCCTAAAACACTGCAGGGTTAGGTCAAATGATTTCCCAGTTTCAGAGACAGAAAAAAAGTGGCCAAGTCTCCAGAAATAGCCAAACAATTAAAGCAATTAGATATCAGAGCAAGAAATTTGGAGCTAGATTTGGGTTGAAATCCTTAAGAAGTTTGCACTAGAACAATTTTGTTCTCCCTTGATCCTCATTTCCACATTTGGAAGGTGGGAATATTAATTTTCATGTCACCATGCTACTGTATAGATTGAATGGATTAGTATAAATAAACAAGGCATCAAGTTCCTGTGAGGAACTGAGGACCCTTCAATAAATTTCCAGGACTCTGGCTTGGCATGGTACTGATGCTGAGGGGCTAGTGATAAAGAGCCCGTAATATGCATCCATATCATATGGTTGCACATACTAACCCTTTGAAACCTGCACTGTAAGTGGTTGCATGATTGGCCAGCTGTCCTAGTATTTGGTTGGCCATTATAATGAAGCACAATAAGAACCACCATGCCCTTCTGGAAAACCAACATATGCCCTTCTCAATCGGCCTTAAATGTTCCTGCACTAATAAAAGAATATATAACACTCATATTGGGTCCTTTTCCATCACAGTTGAAACTGCCCACTTCTTACTGATAAGACTGATGAGCTGCATATGTGGGCACGTTGACTGCAATTCTGTCCTAGATGACTGCCAGAGAGAGTTGCTGATTCAGCAAGTTTTTATAAATAGGCAAGCAAACAAACACCCAGGATCTTCTAGGAGCAGAGACGCCCCCCTGTCAGCACAGGTGGGGTTCACAAAGCCTAATTCAGTCCTATGTATTCTAGAGCCATGTGCCATGTGATGCTTCTTAGCCACTTGAGATTCCAGAACTGATCTGTACACTTATCTGCACAAAGTTGTTGTTGATAAATGTCATTGAGTCTGTTCCAACTCCTAGTGACACTGTATAGGGTTCCCACAGAGCAATTGGTGAGCTTGAACAGCTGGCCTTGTGATTCAAATCAACTTTGCAGTCCAGTGCATTAGCCCACAGCACCACCTCCGGAGTCATTGGCTATCGTTAGAATGTTCTTCCTTTTATGTATGCGATTTCATCATCCACTCATTCTTTATTTCAGTTGTTTACTAACTGCATTATCAACTCAAAAACTGACTAGTATCTAACAGAAACATTCTGGGATCTGAGAAATAATTAGCCCTAGACAGTGCAGCTCCGGATTTGACTAAACATGGTGTAAAGTAGAACCACAAAGCATATACTGTTTCCAAGTAACTTAATGGAAATCCGAAATAGAACACACAGATATTTATAAGAATGCAAAATTATCTAGAATACAACAAAATAGAACTCACGATTTCTGGCATCCAATGAATCACCAGACACCAAAAGAATCATGAGAATACAATAAAGATGAGAAAAAGCTATCAGTCAAAACTGACCCAGATCTGATTCCGATTAGAATTTACAGACAAGGATATCAAAACCAGTTACACTATTTGTATTTTGTGTGTTCAAAAAGTTGAGTAGAAGATATTAAAAAGACAGAATGTCTAGAGAAGAAAATTATGATGCATAGGACACAAAATACACTAGATGGAATTAACAGTAAGTCAGACATTGCAGAAGAAAATGTACTAAACATGAAGACATCACAATAGAAACTGTCAAAAATAAAACAAACAGAACAAAATAATTTGAAAAGTGAAATGAATATCAGTAAACTGTAAAACAATTTTAATTGGAGTCCCCAAAGGTGTGGGGACAGAAAGAATATTGAAAAACAATACCCCAAATATTTCTAATTTATATTATAAACAGAGCTTTAAGAGGTTCAACAAACCCATAGCAAAGAAATATGTAAAAACAATACCAGAGCTTATCATAATCACATTGTTTAAATCAGTGATAAAGCAGAACATCAAGCGCACTCAGAGAAAACAGACTTATTACACACAGATGATCAATGGTAAGATTAACAGCACATTTTTGGTCTTGGGTAATGCAAGCAAGAAGACATTGGAGCAATTATCTTTGAGATGCTAAAATAAAGAAAAAAGACAGCTCAGAATTCTTGATGCAGTAAAAAAAAATGCCTTTTAAAAATGAGGACAGAGTAAAGATTTTTTTCAGACATTCAAAAGCTGAAAATATTTATTACCAGTAGAGCTGCACTACAAGAAATGTTAAAGGGTGTCCCTTCAAACACAAAGAAATGAATGACATGCAGAAATGTAACTAAAAAATAGTTTGTTCTCATTTGAAATGCTCTTTAAAAATATTTATTTAAACAAAGCAATAGGAATGTAATATGAGATTGGTATGATATAGATACAAGTAAAATGTATGAGAGCAATGGCGTACAGACTTCAGGGGGAGATATTGAATATGTTTTTGTAATAAGGTTTTATAATATTATTGAAGGTAGACTGTGATTAGTTAATATATACTATAAACCTTGAAGCAACCACCAAAATAACGAAATGAAAAATGCTAATAAAACAACAAAAGAGATAAACAGAATTATAAAAAAAAATGAATTTATTATTTTCAAAACTAGATAAAAATAAATTAACAGAAGTGTTAGAAAAATGAGGCAAAAAGACAGATTCAAGCCTAACCATACAATTACATTAAATGCAAATCGTCTAAACATTTCAATTAAAAAACAAAGACTAACAATTGTATTAAAAAAACAAACAAACACAATTTAAATATAAAAATACATAGACCACATTAACATTGGTAAAATGAAATGTGTAATGGATATATTAATATTTGTTGTTGTTAAGTGCCGTCAAGTCAGTTCTGAATCACAGTGACCCTGTATAGAGTTTCCGAGGTGCAGCTGGTGAGCTTGAACATGACCTTGTGATTCAAACTGACAGTGCAGTCCAGCACATTAATCCGGAGCTCCACACCAGGATGAAATAAAGTCAATTCTATAGCAAATCATATTCCCAGGGATGATGAAATTCATTTCATAATGATGAAGGAAGCATGGCGATCCTAAACATCATATACCTTTTACAACGATTTGAAATATTTGAAGTAAACACTGAAAGGACTATAGGAAAAATATAAAAGACACATCTTCGTAGTTGGACATTCTTTTATTTTCCTCTCAATAACTGATAGAAACTTAGCAAGAATAAAGAAGACTTAAACAACACTCTGAAACCACAACCTAGATGACGTATGTGACACGTCCCACCCAACAACAGCAGAATATATATATTTTTTCAAGTGTTCATGAAGTATTTATTAATATATACCATATTTTGGACTGTAAAACAAGTCTCCATAAATTGAAAAAGATTCAAGTCATACAGACTTTATTATCTGAGCATAATAGAGCTAACTTCGAAGCTAATAACAAAGAAGACATCTGGAAAATTTCCAGACAACTGAGAACTAAAAAATACACTTCTAAATTGGAGTCCTGACATGGCACTGTAGGATAAGCACAGGACTTCAAGGTATGGTTAAACCAAAAAGTCAGCGGTTCAAACTCCCCAGTGACTTCTTGGAGACGTTATATAGGATCACTATGAGTGGTAACTGACTCAACAACACTTAACAACACCAACAAATAACACACAAACCAAACAGAAATCAAAAGGACAACTTAGAAGTATTCCTATAGGAATGAAAATAAAATACATGTCAAAATTTGGGGATGTCACTAACACAGTGCTTACAGGTACATTTATAAAACTAAATATCTGTGAGAGGAGTTCAAAACATTTGTAGGAAAATTCCATTATCATTTTTTTCATTCTATTTTATGCCATTGTTTTAGATTGGGTGAAGGTTTACAGAGGTCAGTTTTCCATTCAACAATTCATACACGTTTTGTTTCACGTCACTCATTGCAATTCCCAGGGTGCAACAGCTTTTATTCCACTTTCCACTGTGTTTCTTGTTTCCATTCCTCCTTCTTGCATAACCCTTCCGAACTTTGTCCTTGTAAACGTTGCCTTTTAGATCTCAAATATTTGATTATTCTAAGACAGTAGGTACACCCCTAGTGTTAATGCCCCTCCCCTTATAGATTTGTCTGTTGCGAAAAGTTGAGCCATGGGTATAAGTTAATTTTCAAACATGAATCCATTATTTTTTTTATTCCATTCTTTCAGGAACTTTGTGGGGCTCACTCATATATTATAAAAGAAGAAAGTTTTAAAATCAATGTCCTGAGATTCCACATTAAGAAATTAGTAGAGCGAGTGCTTCCCGGACCGGGCAGACAGAGTAGACACTGAAAAGGGAGAGAAAGGAATAGTCAGAAACACCACACTAGAAGGCTTGTAAGTCCATCTTTTG
>NW_006408615.1:1770400-1773922 GCF_000296735.1 Chrysochloris asiatica | reverse complement strand
CTTCTTGGATTATTTGCTCAGCAAACAGGTTGAATATGTATTGTGAAAAACTACAATCCTGTCACACACTTTTCTCAATTTTAAACCATTCAGTATTCCCATGTTCTGTTTGAACAACTAACTACCTATTGGTCCATGTACAGATTTGTCATAGGCAAATCTGCAGTGCACAACCTCTTTATAAAGTGTTGAAGAGCAAAGATGTCAGTTTGGTTAATAAGGTCTGCCTGATCTAAGTCATAGTATTTTCAATAACCTCATATGTATGTGAAAGTTGTACAATGAATAAGGAAGAATGGAGAAAGACTGATGCATTTCAGATGGTGCTAGAGAATAATATTGGAAGTACCATGGATTGCCAGAAGAACAAACAAATCTGTTTTAGAAGAAGTACAGCTAGAAGGCTCCTTAGAAGCAAGAATAGCAAGACATTTTCTCTCATAATTTGGACATGTTGTTAGGAGAGACCAATCTCTCCAGAAGGACATCAAGCTTGGTAAAGTAGATGGGCATCATCAAAAAGAGTAAGATCCCTAATTAAAGTAATTGACACAGTGGTGGCAACAGTGGAGCTAAACATAACAATTGTGCAACAATGAACTCAAATATAATAATTGTGAGAACTGTGCAGGACCAGGCAGTGATTTCCTCTGTTGTGCACAGGGTCACTATGAATTATAACTGATCCACTGGCACCTAACAATAACCACAAAGCAGAAAGGGAAAGAAATAAAGAGCCAAAATCAATGAAATAGGAAGCCTAAAGAAATGAAAAATCATGGAAACAAAAAGCTGTTTTGAGATTAATAATCCAGTTCCATCTCTAGAGAAGCTGATGAAATAAAGAGGAAAGACAACAATCAAGAATGAGAAAGGTGGCATCACTACAGAGCCTATAGAAAAATTGTGACATCCCAGATTCCACATTATGGGAATCCAATAAGTCAGTTCAATAGAGGATGAGTTCCCTATCTCGACCTAGAGACACGTGGAGAGCCATAGGAGGCTGTGGTTCTAATACAAATACTACATACTACACTGGTCCTCTTCCTATGAACATAGAACAATTCCATTTCCCAGCTTCCTTTGTGGTTAGATTTTGGTCATGATATGACTCTGACTAAGGGAATATGTGCAGAATTGATGACCCAGTTTGAACCCTGACCCTTCTAAGCTTCCTTCAAGAACAGAGAACCAACCACAGTAGACACCAATCTGATATTAGCATACATGACAATATCACCTAGAACTCAACCCAGATAGAAAAGTGTCCAAAGTAAAACAAACTTTATAAGACTGAGAATAGGGAACTGAAGACACTATTTTTAACAAATGAACCCCAAAGTATAAAGAAGAAATAATGTAGTCACAGAACTTCCAAATGAAGAGGAAATACAGTACATTTCAAGAAAAACAAAATAAATTAAATAAACTGAAAACAAGACTAAGTCTTACCCTTAGCCCTAGCCTAACTCCCTAACACTAATCTTATTCGTAACCATAACCCTAATACTGCACAAAGCCTTAGAGGCTTGCCTAGACTTTCTGTTGTTATTGTTAAGTGCCTAGACTTGTTGTTGTTAAGTGTCAGTGAGTTGACACAGACTCACAGTGATCCTGTATAGGGCTTCCAAGGAGCAACTGGTAGGTTTGAAATGCCAACCTTGCAGTTAGCAGTCCAGTGCTTATTCTAGAGTGCCACACCAAGACCTAGACCTAGCCAGAAATAAAGCAAGAGCCCTCAGATATGTCTTCCCTCCTCTACCTTTGGAAGCTTTAAGATGGAAGGAGGCACAGCTCTTTGCATCACTACTGAGACCAGAGAATCCATCCTGACATGGATTTTCACCCATATAGCACTCTGGACTGCCTTGGCCTGTCACTTGAAAGACAAATCAGCTTCTTTTTTTTAAGTCACAGAGCTGTGAGGGTGGTTGGTTTGGGAACTAACAAACATTTCCTGGCTAATAAAGAAATTGGTACCTAACTTGGGTGTCGCCTTGAGATAAAGGATATATGTGAGACCAGCCAGCTGTCAAGGATCAACCTGACATGGGGAGCTGAAAAGATGTTATTATGTAATAAACAGTGAACTATATTACCTTATTACTATGTAATAAACAGTAAAAAATGTTTTTAAACTGTTACCTTCACTAACCTTAAAGTCAATCCACATATCTATGACTATTTCCAGAGAAAGAAGTTGGAAAAATCAAGGAATTTAAAGAAAGATTCCAGGAAAGAAATAAATGGAAATGAACGGAGTCCAGAGGTTCTGAAGTTTGACTGCTTCAAACAACTCTTCAAAGTCTGAGCTAGAGCTATCTAGCTTTTTATTTTTATTTTTTTCAGTTTAATGAAGTAAATCAGTAAAAGATGAAATTGCATGGCATACAGAAGGCATATCAGTTGAATTAAAAGACTGACATTTTCTCATTCAAAAGGAATCATGAGACTCATCACTGAGCTGAGAGACCTTTGGAAGTGACAGGAGGCTGGGATCTCTCTAGCTCTGCATCTACACTTGCATCTGACTGGAACTTGAAAGCAGTACATAGCTATGGCATTATGTCTCTGAGATTTGAGAGTTCCTTGTTCAAGTTCCTGGCAAACATCATTCTAACAGAAAAGCATACGAGTATGACTTCAAAAACTGGTACCAACCTTCACTCCCACAGTCATGATGGCCCAATTTTGTCTCTCATACTCAGACGTATTATCAGGAGGGACCAGTCCCTGGAGAAGGACAGCATGGTTCATAACACACACACACTGGACTACCACAAAGTTTGAAGTACAAATCAACCAACCATTCTTTCGGAACTCTAAAAAGGGTCCCTATGACTTAGAAGTGACTTGATGGAACTTAGCAACAAAAACACACACACATGAGAATCAAAAATTGTCTACACTTTGGTTATATTAAAACACTCGTCTACATCAAAGGTTGATGACAACATTGAGTGTACACATTAAGTGATTCTGTCAGATAAATGAGTGACAGTGTAATACGTGGCAAATCATTACAAACCAGCCATGGTTCTGCCTAGGAGATAATCCATGACAGACTTGAGTTTCAAAGAGATTATGCAAGATAGGTACTGAAGCAATTCATTCAAGAGCATAAGCAGAAATGTTTGGACCTAATGGAGTAATGAGGATTGGTAGGCTGCACTGCAAGGTCAGCTTAAACCATAAGGTTGGCAGTTCAAGATCACCAGCTGCTTCTAGGAAACACTATAGAGGGTCACTGAGTAGGAACCTACATGACAGCACTTGACAACAACATATATATATATAAAACATCAAGAACATCATACATGAAGAAAGAAAAAAGTCATTAAGAATACAAGAAAGAAGGAAAAGATCAAAATAGAAGTCAGAAGAGACACTGAAATTTGCTCTCCAGTGTAGAGATGCTAAAACAAGAGGTACAAGAGTTGAACAGAAAATTTCAAGATCAGCTCAAGAAGATAAATCCAAATACTACAACAAAATGTGCAAAGATCTGTAGTCAGAACA
>NW_006408615.1:1766229-1768470 GCF_000296735.1 Chrysochloris asiatica | reverse complement strand
CTCTCTCTCTCTCTCTCTCTCTCTATATATATATATATATATATATATATATATATATATATATATATATATATATATACACACACACACACACACACACACAACTCTGCCCACAACATATATATGTTGTTGTCAAGTGCCTTCAAGCGTTGGCAGAAGTGCCGCCCAAGTGCTCCTTGGAGGCCAGGATGGCTGGACTTTGTCTCTTGTACTTTGGATATGTTGTCAGAAGTCGCTGGAGAAGGATATCATGTTTGGTAAGGTGGAGGGTCAGAGAACAAGAGATGGATTGGCCAAGTAGCAGTATCAATGGACTCAAGCGTGGTAACAATAGTGAGGTTGGCCCACGTCCGGGCAGTGTTTTGTTCTGGTGTGCCTAGGGTCTCTATGAGTCAGTATCGACTCAATGGTACCTAACAACAACAACAAAATAATATCACTTGAATTATTTCTATGTTCCTGCCTTTATTTCTGTGTAAATTCCCATTCTAGGACTCTGAAGCCTTATTGGCACCACAAGGCTTACTTAATTGTTCCACACCAGTATACATGCATAGGATTGTCAGAATTGCTAACCATTACCCCCACGGAGTAATCAGAAATCATTGAAGGGATACAACTAGAATGCTTTTTAGAAGTGAGAACAGTGGAACTTTAACATGCATGCTTTGGATGCATCACTAGGAAAGGTCGATCTGTAGAAAGGATATGGACTTTGGTAGAGTGTCATTGACAATTAAAGAAACCTTCATGATTAATTGGCGTAATAGCTACAATAACGAGCTCACATATATTAATAATCTCAGGTTGCCTCAAGAACTAGGCAACATTTCAGTCTCTTCTGTGCTTAAATCAGCCACCCTGGGGTGGCTCCTACTAAGTGGCAGATGCTTATTAATTAGACCATAGTTGTTGTTCAGTGCCATGAAGTCGGTTTCTACTCATAGAGACCCTGTAGAGGGTTTCCGAGGAGCAGCTGGGGAGTCTGAACCATTGACCTTGCGATTCAAACCAACCTTGCAATCCAGCACATTAACCCTCAACACCAGTATTTATGTGCTTTTCCTATTGCCTTTCCAAATTTACTTAGGTAAGGACATCCCCCCCTCCTCCAGTGAGGTCGTTTAAAACATTTGTAATTCTCTTGTCACAATTTACATTCTTCCTGGGATTCTACAACCTCCTAAATGATATTTTAAATTTGCATACATTAAGTTTCCCTCTCTGTGCTAGAAATGTCTGAGTTTTGACAGATACATAGTGTCATCTATCTACAGAATCTATTATCTAGCTCTCAGACATACATTTCACACTCATCACTTATCATACAATCAGCTACTGTACAGAACAGTCCCATCACCCTAAATATACCCTGTGTCATACCTGCTCAACCCTTTCCCCTCTCCCTGAAGCCCTGGCAACAACAGATTTACTTATTGTTTCAACAGTTTTGCCTTCTCCAGAATGTCATCTAATTGATACTATACAACATGTAGGGTTTTCAGTCTGGCTTCTTTTCCTTAGTGGTATGCATTCTGAATAATAAATTTTGTTGTGTGGGTGGACCACAGTTTGTTTATCCATTAACCAACTGAAGAACATATTGGGGACGAGTTTTTGGCAATTATGTATAAAAGTATTTTAAATATTCATATCCAGGTATTCTTATGAGGGCAGAAGTTTTCAGGTAAGTTGGATAAATACATAGTTGCATGACTGCTGCATTGGTTTGTAGGAATGTTTTTAGCTTTGTAGGAATTGGACAGGCCAAACTCTCTTCACAATTGCCTCTGCCATTGTCTCTTCCCACCAGCCAGAAATGAGAGTGCCCACTGCTTTGCCGCCTCCTCAGCATTCAATGGTATCAATGCTTTGTATTTGAGACACTGAAGCAGATTTCTTTTTGTTATTTTATTTAATTTAAAGTTTTTATTGTGAATTATGTGATAGTTTACATGGGAGAACATTAGCTGTACATTCATCCTATTGTATATCACTTCATTGCCATGCTTACAATCCCTCACCTCCATGTATCCTCAAACAACCAAAGGATACACCGGGCAAGCCTGCCCCTCGGTTGTCAGCACACAGCCCCTCTTTCTCTCTGGGTCTAGAGTCCCCAGCTGCTCCATCTCTCCACATCATGGTCTCTGCCTCCATCTCTGGCATCACTGTTTCTCTTGGTAGGGTCCTACACTCTGCTGTTCTCCCTTGAAGGTCCCAAGGCCCTATGCTCCTGGA
>NW_006408615.1:1686917-1743095 GCF_000296735.1 Chrysochloris asiatica | reverse complement strand
CATAAGAGACTCTGGAACTTGCTCTCCAGCATAGAGATGCTAAAACAAATGGAAGACGTCAGAAGGTACAAGAGCTGAACAGAAAATTTACAAAGTCAGCTTGAGAGGACAGTCAAATATTATAACAAAGTGTGCAAAGACTTGGAGTTAAAAAAACCAAAAGGGAAGAACATGCTCAGCATTTCTCCAACTAAAGGAACTGAAAAAAATATTCAAATCTCTATTTGTGGTATTGAAGGATTCTATGGGCAAAATACTGAATGATGAAGAAACCACAAATAGAAAAAGGAAGAAATACACAGAGTCACTGTACCAAAAAGAAATGGGTGAAGATGAGGGAGACAATAGGAAGGACTGGTTGGTCTGAAGTGCAGTGAGACCTGGGAACTCCTAAGTCCATGGACAAGGGCGTACCCACAGAGAGCTAGAGCCAAGAGTGAATCGTCCAGCTAATGTGATGTGAAGGGAGACACACAAAACGCCCAAACTTGCAGACAGTATCCATGTGACCTAGCTTCAATGGCTTGATGATCAGTACTCGACTGGAGGAACACAAAGAAATTTGAAAAAGGAAACACATGTAAATTGCTACAATTCAATGAACTTGATCAATACTTATGGATGTAGTAGCTCAAATTAAAGACTAAAAGAGGAGTCATCACATCAAGGATCAAACCTATCCCCTCCCACTGGACACAAGGTTGATAGGGACTAGATATTGACTATCTAAAATGGGGGAGGGGGGAACTATAAAAGCACAAAGTAGCAGGCTTACACATTTTCAAGAGGGAGTTTCAGAGTGTATTGGGGAAGGTAAAATCACTGAATTGTTTTCATCTTGTGTAGAAAGTTCTGGTGAAAGGAGATGGGGATAAGATTCCTATGATTCAATAGTAAGTAATTGTTATCATGACTAATTGCAATTGTCACAACTGTAAAGGATTTTTGTAACATAAATGGGGGCATATTTAACCTAACATTCCAGGAGTAGTGGACCAGAGGACCATCAAGGGAGAAGAGTATGAGGAGGATGTGGGACCCTATCCAGAGAGCAGAGACACCAGAGATAGAAACACAGATGACATGGAGAGCTAGAGCAGCTGAGAACTCTAGACTCATGGAAAGAGAAAGACTGCATGCTAGTGACTAGGAGGCAGTCTTGCAGAATGTGCCCTTTGGTTGTTTAAATGATTATATATTCCTGAGTGCTTTTGTGTACATCCAAAAACAGAGTAAATAGAAGTAAGTACTTTTGAATTATGATGCATAGAGGGGATTGTAATCATTGCAATTACATGAAATACAATAGGATGAATGCAAAATCGGTGCTCTCTCCTGAAAACGATCACTCAATTCACAACAAAAGCTTTAAAAAAGAAAAGAAATGGTCTATGTTCAACCATTTCAAGAGGTAGCATCTGATCTAGAGATGCTGTTAATGAAGGAAGAAGTCCAAGGTGCATTGAAGTCATTGGCAAAGATAAAGGCATTGTGAATTGATGGATTATAAATTGAAAGTTTTCAACAAAGTGATGTGGCAGTTGAGGCACTCACTCATCGATGCCAAGAAATTTTGAAGACAACTACCTGGCCAACGGACTGGAAGAGATCAGTATTTGTGCCCATTCCAAAGAGAGGTGATCCAACGGAATGTGGAAATCATTGGACAATATAATTGATACCCTGTGAGTAAAGTTGTATTAAAGCTAATACAGAAAAAGTTGCAACCATACATTGACAGAGGACTTCCAGATGTTCAAGCCAGTTTCAGAAGAGGATGTGGAATGAGGAATACCATTGCTGATATCAGATGAGTCTTGGCTGAAAGTAGAGAATGCCAGAAAGATGTTTACTTATGCTTTATTGACTATGCAAAGGCTTTTGATCGTGGAGATCATGACAAGCTACAGACAACATTGTGAAGCATGAGTATTCTGGAACACTTAATTGTGCTTATGAGGAACCTGTACATAAGCCAAGAGACAGCTATGTGAACAGAACATGGGAACACTGAATGGTTCCAAATTAGGAAAGGTGTGCACTAGGGTTGTATTCTTTCACCATACTTATTCAATTTGTATACTGAGCAAATAACCTGAGAAGCTGAGTTCTGTGACGAAAAATGTGGCATCAGGATTGGAGGAAGACTCATTAACAACCTGTGATATGCAGATGATACAAATTTGCTTGCTGAAAGTGAAAAGGAGCATTTACGGATGAAAATCAAAGACCCAGCCTTCGGTATGGATTGCATCTCAATGTAAATAAAGCAAAACTCCTCACCGCTGGATCAATAAACAACATCCCTATAAATCCAGAAAATATTGATGTTGTCACAGACTTCATTTTGCTTGGATCAACCATCAACACTCATGGAAGCAGCAGTTAAGAAATCAAACGATGTATTGCGTTGGTCAAATCTGCTGCACAAGACCTTTTTAAAGTGTTAAAGAGCATAGATGTCAGTTTAAGGACTAAGATGTATCTGAACCAAGCCATGGTATTTTCAGTAACCTCATGTGCATGTGAAAGTTGGATCAGGAATAAGGAAGACTGCAGAAGAATTGTTGCATTTAAGTTATGGTGTTGGAGGAGAATAGTGAAAGTACCATGGGCTGCCAAAAGAACAAATAGATCTGTCTTGGAAGAAATGAAACCAGAGAGCTCTTTGGAAGTCAGGATGGCCAGACTTTGTCTGTCATACTTCAGACATATTTTCAGGAAAGACCAGTCATTGGAGAAGGATATCAAGTTTGGTAAAGTGGAGGGTCGGAGAAAAAGAGGAAGACCCCCAATGAGATGGATTGGCACAGTGACAGCATCAATAGGCTCAAATGTAGCAACGATTGTGAGGATGGCCCAGGACCAGGCATTGTTTTGTTCTTTCTGCATAGGGCTGCTATGAATGAGTACCATCTCGATGGCACCTAACAGTAACAATAACAAATACTGCATGGAGTAGTAAGATGTGGGGTGTGAGAAATGTTTTATAATTCTTTGACTAAATCTCAATCCTTTAATGAGTCTTCCCCACTGTGCTTTTATCCCCACACATGTCTCATTTTTTCCTCACTTAGGAGAGACAGGAAATCTAAAATGAGACAAATCACAATGCCAAATCCACAGCCATTGACTCAATTCTTACTGATAGTAACCCTCCATAGACTTTCTGAGACTGTGCCCTTTTACAGGAGAACACAGTCTCATCTTTATCCCACAGAGCGTCTGATGGGTTTGAACTGCCAACTTTGTGGTTATTAGTTCAACAGCTAGTCCACAGCATCATCAGGCCTCTTTAGGGAGGGCCTGAAGAAGGTAACTGCTGTTACTCCTTCAGCTACTTGAGCTATGGCTCTAGTCAAGTTTTCCCCGCAAGAACGTAGGTCTTTGTTATGAGCAATCCTCTGAGCATACTTAAAAAGTTGTTTACTTTGGAGAAGCCCCTAAATCTGTTATCCTGAGATACTTCTTAACCCTTCAACCAAAACTATCCTATGGCCTATTGCTGCTGCACCACAGACGACTGCTACCCCTGGAGCAGAAAGCCTCATCTTTCTCCTGCGGAACAGTTGGTAGTTTCAAACTGCTGACCCTGAGGTTAGCAGCCTGATTCATAACCACTACGCAGCCAGAGTGCTCCTTGGAGGCCAAGATGGCCAAACTTCAGCTCTCATACTTCGGACATATTGTCAGAAGGGACCAGTCACTGAAGAAGGTGGGATGGAAAACAACTCGTGAGTATTATACTTCAATGTAGGTTACTTTGCCCATTGACCTAAACAGTGAATCACCCAAACAGGAAGTAAAATTCAAAGCTCACTACCTGCCCAAGGATGATGAGTATTACCAGTTCTGCTACGTGGATCAGAATGGTGGGGTCCGAGGAGCAAGTATTCCTTTCCAGGTCCATCTGGAAAGTGAAGAGGACATCCTGGTTGTTAGCACTCAGGGAGAGGTGGAAGAGATTGGTCAACAGAACAAAGCTTTGTAAAGAGAACCAGGAGCTGTGTCAACCTCCAGAAGCAGAGCTCAGACATTCAGCTTGAGCTCCAGAAGATGCAGGAACCACAGGAGGAGCTAGAAATCCTAAAGAGCATCAGTAAGAAGTTGGAACAAAAAATGAAAGAACAAAAAGACAGTTGGGAGACAGAGTTGCTTCAACTCAAAGAGCAAAACCAGAAGATATCTTCAGAAAATGAGAAAATGGGAATCCGAGTAGATCAGCTTCAGGTCCAGCTGTCAAGCCAAGAGAAAGAAATGGAGAAGCTTATTCGGGCAGATGAAGATAAGACTGAGAAACTGGAGCATCTGAAAAAGGAAAATGATCACCTATTTCTCAGTTTAACTGATCAGAGGAAGCATCCGAAAAAGCTTGAACAGACAGTGAAGGAGATGAAGCAGAAGGAAGGAGCAGGAGTTAACAGACCAGAACTCCGACCTATCAAAAAGACTGAGTGAGAATGAGTTTATATGTAAAACTCTGAAGACAGAAAATGGAGGAAGAAAATGATTTTCTGAAGACAGAGAACAGCAGATTGCTGAGTAACATGGGTCTAGACTCTTTACTCTATCAAGTGTCTATAACTCAAGGAGGTGTGCCACAAAATCCAGGACTTGTGTGTGGAAACCCATATTGTGGTTTCCAGGAAAGTTCTTCTCACAGTCTGGTTTCCATCCCAAAATGCTCCAGCTGCAACATGGAGTTTACTGATGATCTGGACACAGAGAATCACGCTTTGGAGCAGCATGTGCAGGCCCTTTGTTTGGACCGCCCAGTTTGTGACAAGAGCTTTCCAATAGACCAGAAGCAGATCTTTGGGGACCATGTGTTCTGCCACTCTCTATTATAAGTGTGACGGCCTCGAGAATGTTGGTAGAGTCTATACAGCAGAACCTAACACTTCTGCTGTGAGTTATAACTCAAGGTCCCGCCTAATCAGAAATTGTTGTTGTTGTTGTTAAGTGCCATCGAGTCGGTTCCGACCCATAGCGATTATTAGGGATTTATTCAGCTCTGCTGTCCGTAGAGGTGGAGTCTTTGATTATCTGAAGAATAGTGTTAAAGGTCATTTGTACTTGGTCCTAACTCAGAGGTCTTATCCAGCTGACTGCATTAGGTTAGCTAAAAATGGCACAGAAGAGAAAGCAGACATCCAACTTGACTACCAAAGATTTCTTCTCATGCTAATTTCTCAGTTTCTACCTGAAGCATGGTTATGCCTGAACCACAGAAATGAAATAATATATCTATCACAGCCTGGTTTTCTCCAGACACCTGGTAGGCAATTTTCTATTCTGATCTTTTGCACAGCGCTTTTATTGTTAAGTCCTTTCTTAATGATAAGTAGGAATTTTTGGACATTATATGGATCTGAAACTTTTTCTGAACAGGTGAGTTTCAATATGGATGAGTCAATAATGAGTGACAAGCATTGTTGATCATTTTAATACAAAAAATAAATTAATTCTCTATTTAAAAAAAAAAGCAAAAAACTATCCTATGAAGTCATTTTAAAACTAAACAACAATGCAGCCCAATCAGTAAAGAATGTATCTTTTGAGTATAAGACAAATGGACAACAGTAACTCTTAAACATAAATGAGAAATCTGCAGGAACAGTGAGACTAAGTTGATGTTGTTGTTGCTAAGCGCTGTGGAGTCAGTTCCAACTCAAAGCAACCCCTGTATAGGGTTTCCTAGGAACAGCTGGTGAGTTTGAACCACCTACCTGTGGTTCACAGTCCAGTATGCATCTTACAGAATGTCTGAGTGTAAGTTAAATGGTAATAGAACAATCTGAGTAGACACAGTGAGATTGCTGGTACAAAATCAAGGTTGTAACCAATGTCCTTGAATTGCACAGCAAGAAACAGTTAAACAGATTTATGTTTTGCTCTTTACAGTTTCTCAAAAATCGAAATATGTTTTTAATATTTAATAATAAAATATTATTACTTTTCCATTCTATGCCAGATATTTGTGAGGATTTTCCTTGGCTCTTTACCATGAGATCCCACTTAAGGATCTAGAATAAACTCCACCCCACCCCAGACTTATCCCCACGAAGGTTTTATCATTCTCATGCTAGTCCACACTCAGCCTCTGTTGTTAAGTGCATCCATTGAGTTCCAACTCATAGCGACCCTCTAGACCCTCAATAGAGTTTCCAAGGAGCAGCTGGTGGGTTTGAACTAGCGACCTTGTGCTTAGCAGTCCATTTTTTATTCTACAATTCCACATACTCAATCTCTAGCATATATATATATATATAGATAGATATAGATATATAGATATAGATATATATTAATTACCTTTAAACACCCCCACACACACACTTTATGGCTTCAGGGGTTTCTGCTCAGGTAAACTGATCTACTCTGTGGTTTCTCGCATTTTCCTGAAAACTTGAGATGGCAGTTTTCTCTATGACCTCAATTCTTTGATGTGTTCAATAAAAGAGAAAAGTAAATATTGCTTTTCAGTTTGTTCAACTTTTTTCTTGTTGTAAGGATAAGAGTGACAACTTCACATGATGGAGCTGAAACCGGAAATCCTTAAATAGACTTTTTGTCTTAGAATACTTTTAGAATTACAGAAAAGTTGCAAAGACAATATAAAGCTCCCATATACACCCACATCTAATTTTCCCTATTGTTAACATCTTACATTACTGTGGTGCATTTGTCACAACTAATGAACCAATACTGATAGCTTATTATTAACTAGAATCCATACTTACCTTAGACTTTTATTAGGATTCTCCTCCACCCCCAAAGTCCCTCTTCTGTTCCCATCCAAGATACCCAATCACGTGTAGCCTCTTAGTCAAATCTTGGTTTCCTCATACTTTTCTATTTTTGCTGACCTTGGCCATTTGAGAAGTATTTGTCAGATATTTTGTGGCATATCTCTCAATTTAGGTTTGTCTGGACTTTGGTTCTCATTTTTTTTTTTTTTTTTTTCCAAACTGGGGTTTTGGGTTCTGGGTAAGAAGACCACAGAGGTAATATGACCTTCTCCTCACATCATAACAAGGATATACCTTGACGCATTATGTCATCACATGACTCAGACCCTGGTGATGTTTACTTTGATCACCTGACTAAAATGTGTTTGTCAGGTTTCTTCACATCAAGGTGCCCCCCCCACACACACATTTCCACACCACTATGTGGAAAGTCTCTAGTGCAAGTCTATACTTAAAAGAAGAGAAAGGAATGACCATTTTTAGTTAACATAGGAGATCATTTGAGTTCTTTAGGAAGGGGATAAAGTATATGTATGTTTATGGCACTGAGGTAGATGAATCCAAATAGGATGGCCTTGGAAGAATGGAATTTAGATGGGCTGACGCAATAGTTGGAACAATGGACTGAAACACGCCAGTGACCATGAAGATGCGGCAGAAGCAAATGACATCTCATTCACTTACTCATAAAGTCACTATGAGTCCAAGCCAACTCATTGACAACTAACAACATCCACAGAAATATAAAACCAAGTGAAGACTCAGAGGATACCACCTTGGGACATAGCAGTAAAAGTGGACTTGGGGATGTATGTTTTGGTGCTGCTTTAGGTGCTGTTGAGTAGGTTTCAATTCATAGCAACCTTATGCACAACAGGACAAAACACTAGCTAGCCCTGCACCATCCTCAGTGTTGTATCATTTGAACCCCTTGTTGCAGCCACCCTAAATCCATTTCATTAAGGGTCTTCCTGTTTTTCATTGACCTCTCCTTTTCCAAGCATGCTGTCCTTCTCTAGGAAATGCTCCCTCCTGATAATACATCCAAAGTATGCTATTAAGTAAATACAGTGCCAGAAGAAGGGACCTAGCTGAACAATATGAATGCATATGCTCTGTTTTATTTATCCATTCATTTAATAAAAAGCTTCTTGATGCTCTAGTATGCTGTGCTAAGTTCTGAGAGTTTACCCAAAAACACATTGTCATGAGTCAATGAGCACACGGAACAACCTTGCATAGGGTTTCTGAGGTTGTAAATCTTTGGGGGAGCAGATAGCCTCATCTTTTTCCTGAGTACTGGCTGGTAATTTGGAACTGATGATTGTTAGTAGCTCAATGCCTAACTGACAGCCCCACTTAGTTGCTGTTGTTGCTATGTGCCGTGGAGTCGGTTCTGACTGATAACGACCCTCTACAGTGTTTCTGAGGCTGTAAACCTGTACGGGAGCAGAAAGCCTCATCTTTCTCCCACAGAACAGCTGGTAGTTTCGAGCTGCTGACTTTGCGGTTCACAGCCCGATTCATAACCACTACGCTACCAGAGCTCCTTTATATAGTATAGTGGTAATACAAATAACTATGATCCAGATCCTCATGTGGAATATTTAAAAACTGATCCTACAAATACATACTTGAGGACATAGGATATTTGCTGTGAGTGTACGTTGAGGAAACTCACTTTGTCTTGGTGAAATGAGGAAGACTTCACTGAGTTGGTGACACTTGAGCTAACATACAATGAATGAATAATAACTAACCTCTTCCAAGTAAAGAAGACAAGGCAAAGAGGGTGGGAGAGACTATTTCCAAGTAGAAGAAAGGACAAAGTGTGCCATGTTAGAGAGACTGAAATGGGCCACTGTGGCTGAAACTCTGAAAAGTAAGAGAGTGGGACAAGATGAGACTCAAGGGTTCAGCAGGAGCCAGATAATGCCAATAATGCAGGGCTATTTTCCCAAGAGAGCTGGAGAGTAACAGTGTAAAATCAACACTCAGGATCAAGGAGGAGATGATTAGAGAGAGGGGAGAAAAAGAGGAGGGAAAAAAGAGAAGAAGATTCTTAGGAGAGCCCAAAGCCCGAAGTTACAAAATTGAGACTGTCTGGAGAGAATAAATGAAGAGTAAATAGTTGCAGTTAGTCAAATCAGCTTTATGAATCAGGTGCAGAAGGACTAGTGAGGAGAGAAGAAGAATTAAAAGGGCTGCTGGGGCTCAAGTGAAGATGGTGGATGAGAAGATGGAGCAGAAGGGTACTAATTTTAGAGCTATTTCTAATGTAGAACCCACTCATCCATCCACATAATATTTAGTGAGAGCTTTACTCTACGTTCCTGGTACATTCGTAGTTCACAGTATTTAATTCAACACCATATATGGAGGGCTTTAGATGATAAAATGAAGGATCTGATTTTAATGCAGTTAATAATAAGTCAGATTTAGGTACCTAAGCAAAGGAATAGCAGAACAAACAAGTAATCTAGAAGGGACACTTTATGACATCTTGTTTATTGTTACATCTGTTTTGCTTCTCTGGTGCTGCTGTAACAGAAACACCACAAAGGGGTGACTTTAAAAAACAGAAATTTACTCACTCACACTTTAGGAGACAAGAAGCCCAAATTCAAAGTGCTTGCTTTGGGGGCAAGCTTTCTGTTTGTGGGGTTTGGGGAAAGGTCCTTGTCTCTTTTCAGCATCTGTAGCCCAGTATTCCTTGGAGCTCTCCATACATCTTGGCATTAGTCTTTCCCTGGATCTAGGATCTTCACAGTGTTGGGACCCCAGGTCCATAGCACACACTGCACTCCCACCTGTTCTATTGTTGTAGTTCCTTCATTATCTGCTCACTTCTCTCTCCTTTGACATCTTAAAGTCTAATCCTGTAGATTGTAGCTGACCTCATTATTACTATAGAAGTGAGGATTTACTATGTATTGCATAATTACATCAGATCAGGGCCGATCACACCAAATCACATCACAGGGTGATAAATACATCCTAACTACTAAGCCACTGAGAATCCTGGTCTGGCTATGTTGACACAAAACCTTCACTATGACAATGTCTTAGCATATAACACCTAAAGAGAATATAAAAGTCCATTTACATCAATTCCATTCTGATCACGGTGGCTCCATGTGTGTCAGAACAGAACTCTGCACCACAAGTTGTTCAATGACTCATTTTCTAGAAGCAGATCACCAGGCCTTTCTTTCGATCATCTTCTGAGTAGACTTGAACCTCTAAACTTTGGTCAGAAGCCAGATGCGTTGGCTGTCAGTACCACCTAGAGACTCCATATAGCAGAGTTGCCATTGAGTCAGTTCCAATTCATGGTGGCCTGATGTATAACAGAAGGAGTTGCTGCCCATCCAGTACCATCCTCATAATTGTTGTTATGTTTGACCTTATTGTTGTGGTTATCGTGTTAATTGACTTCATTCAGGGATCTCCTCATTTGTGTTGACCCTCTAGTTTGCCAAATATGCTGTCCTTTTCTAATGACTTAATGGATCCATGGGTTATTTGAACTATGATGTGGAAATGTGCATGCTCAGATGGGACGGTAGGGAAGAGTTGTTGGACAATTGGTAGATTGGACACAGAGACCCTTAGGAATACAGAGGGTCTACCTAGAACAGAGGCAGTGAGAGTGAAGAAGAGGCTACAGACTCACAGGCAATAGTTTTAGCTCAGAGTCCCCATAAGCAGACCCTACATCAAGGCAGAATCCCAGTCTTAGTTACTGTTCAGTGGGTTCTGACTCAAGATGATCACATGCGTGTCAGAGTAGAACTGTGACTTTTCAGAAGTAGGTAACTAGATCTTTTGTCCAAGGTGCCTCTGGGAAGGCATCAACTCCAAACTTTTCCTTAGCAGTCAAGCATGTTCACTTTTGCCCAGCCAGAGACTCCCTTATCCACCAGGGTTCTTTCCTCGTGGAAGCAGAATCTGAGTCTGTCTGGCTCAAACAGAGCACATTCGTGGGGAGCATTCTAGGATGTGAGGGGAAGTCTGAAGAGCTTGGGGAAAGTGAAAGCTGGTGACTCTGGGGAGTCAGGGTGGCAGAAGGCTGTTGTGCAGCCAGCACTGTTCAGAGTGATAAATGACCAGCATTTGTCTGCTTCTCGGTACCACTCTGATCAAATTCTTTCTTTCTGAGAAAGAGCTCCATTGCTGAGGATTCAGAGTCCAAACCAGAAGGCACCTCAGGAGTGATAATGGTTAAAGGTGACATCAGTCTGCTAGAGAAAAAGTGACATTCTATGCTGTGTGGCCAAAAGCAGCCATGGTCCACTGCAGGCTCAGCTGGGCCTCTGTGGGCCCCCGTGCCTGTGGATCTATGCCCTTCCTAGAGATTGAGGTCCAGAGGAGCATTTTAGCTGAAGTCTGATGCTGATGCAAATTGGAGAGGGGCTAGACTGGCCAGACCCTGCTAGCCCCTGTTAGGAGGGGGCTCAGTCCTTTGTTGTCACTTATACTGCTATGCCTACCAAGCTCCCCACAATCCCGTGTGTCTGGTCTTGGTCTTCTCTTCTCCCAGAGACTATGCAGGAGCTCAAAGTCATATGACCTATTGTAAATGTGGGACAGAACTTTAGGAAAGTCCTGGGACAGGGAGAGGTGCCCTGTGTCACTTGGACACAGTGGGGGCGGTGGTATCCCATCCAGGAACAGCTCTACTTTCAAAGAGGCAGGGAGCATCATGCATGTTCCCCTATACTCCATGTTGTTCTGTAGAAAGATCGATTATCTACAAGTCTGCCCCTGAAGATAAAAACTGATCCACTAGGAAAAACATCACTAGAGTTCTCCTTTGGGGCCATTACCTCCTCATCTCTCATGCTTGCACATGCACAAACATGGACGCACACATGCCCACATATGCACACTTACAACAATTATATGCACACAGTTGCTTATACACACAAGACATACATGTATAAACATGGACATCCATGCATGAGCATGTGCGCAGGGTGTGCGTTACATATGTACGTACATGGATGAATACACACACAAATGCATTTACACAGATACACAAACCAATATGCAAACTGCACACATGCTGTTGTTCTTAAGTGCCGTCAAGTCAGTTTTGACTTATAGCGACCCTGTATAGGATTTCCCAGTAGTAGTTGGTAGATTTGAACTGCAGACCTTGAGGTTCATAGTCCAGTGCTGATCCTACAGTGTACACTAGGAGTCCCCATGCACAACCATAAATATTACATACAGACACACATGAACACTGAACAAAGAGATACATAAGCACGTATATTAACATAAGAGTATATAAGCACATACATGGACAGAGATACACTTGAGCACATGCATGAACACACACACACTATCCATATGTTCACAAGGACACATACATTCACAAAGAGACATGTGCACACATGCACACACAAACATTCATGCACACATACAAGGACATACACATGTAAACACAGATACACATTCACATGTAGATCCATATGTGCACACATATGTGAACGGATATGCACACATGCACATCAAGACATAGGTGCACATGCAGATAAGTGAACATGTGTGCACATACAGGCAGACACAAGCACATGCGCACAAACAAATGCAAACATTTATGCAATCACACCTGGACATATACATACATGCACACAGAGAGAAACACAGGTACACTTATGCACATGTATGCAAAGAGATACACATACATATACACATGCATGTAAAGAGGCACAGAGATACATGCACATGTACACACACGTACAGAGACACACGTGTGCACATGTGTACACATGTATACAGAGGCATGTATGCCTTGGTTTGCATATGTGTGTATGTGTATACACATGCACAAAAAAACACACACACAGACATATGTGCATGCAAATTCACAACAGACATGTGTGTATACACAAACACAGAGCTGCACACATGCACATAGAGACCCACATGCAAACATAGGTACATATGCACACATAGACATACATGTGCGCACACATACACATATGAGTGCAGATGGTCACAGAGTCAGGAAGGACAGCATAGTAGTAGTTGGTACAGTGCTTCCCCTCCTGGGGAAATTGTGGAGTTTCTTTCAGGGAAGGATTTCGTCTATCCGTATGCTCCCAGTCCCACATTGGAATTTTACCTGATTTTAATGGACTTGCATGTAATTCCATTTCAACACAGGGTTCCACCATTTTAGGGAAATGATTGTAAATGGCCCATATGTCTGGTCCATACCCACATCATAAACGTCCTGACCTGCACTTTGTGTCTGAAACATAGTCTATGTTGAGGTGCCGACACCGTGTGCACAATTCCAGGGTAGAGTTTGAGATGCTAGTAGGTGATCAGAGAAATGCTGAAAGTGGGTCCACATTCTGGAAGGCATCGCTCTGACTTGTGCAGGAAAACTGATGTACAAAGGGGGCTTACTGGTGCAACTAGGAGTGTGATGATATTGTATTTCCCTCTCTTGCTTCCATTTTATTAAAACAAAGACCAATATTAAAATGTTGCATCTTATTTTGCAGAAGAACGACAAATAATAAGGCCACCCAGCTCACCGTTCTAGAGAATCAGTGCTGTTGTCATCTGTCCCTGAGTGCTTTTCCTCAACTCCTGCTCCAGCCCAGAGTTCGGACTCATCTGAGAGCAGATGCACAGTTTCAGATCATAGCTTTGGATGTCACTGCTGACATCATTTCACAATCACAGCTGTGAATATCTACATCATCTTCCATTCAATCACAGACCATGATTTAGGGAATCATGTCTCCAATGATGGGTATGTTGTCCAAAGAACTTGCATGGGAAAGTCTCCCAAGGGTGGGATTTGGGACATCTCCTGGAGGAACTGCTTGGGACCAGCTCTGCAGTCTCACATACTTGGAGGAGAATAGTAGGGTCATGTTCTGCCTTTCAACACCAATCATCATGAAATTAAAGCTGTATTTGTGACACAATCATTGTGTCCCTGGGATCTCCAGTTCTGGCTATGTATTCTACATTCTGGAGCATCAGTGCTTGTAGACAGGGCTTGTACCTGCTCCTTGCATTGATATGCAGGGTAAGTAAAAAAAAAAAAAAAAAAAAATGCTACTAGGGTTTCAATCCATACACACAGGTTTCTTCCAAGCAAAATAATGTGTGTTTTTAGTTTGTTAAAAGTTTTTATAGTGAATTGAGTGACAATTTACATGGAAGAACATTGGTTTTACATTCATCTTATCATATTTCATTCCATTGCAATGATCGCTATCCCCTCTGAGCATAATAATTTAACAGTGTTTGCTTCTAGTCACTCTGTTTTTGTTCTTGTTGTTGTTTTTGGATGTACACAAGAGCACCCAGTAATATCTAGTCATTTCAACAACCCTAAGGCACATTCTGCAAGCCTGCCTCCTGGCCGCCAGCACACAGCCTTTCTCTTTCCAAGAGTCTAGAGTCCTCAGCTGCTCTCTTTCTCTCCATGTCATCATCTCTGCCTCCATCTCTGGTGTCCCTGCTTCTCTGGATAGGGTCCCACATTAGGGTCCTCTGTTCCTGGAATGTAAGATAAACTACTTCCTCCTTTATGTTACAAAACTTCTACCTTTACAGTTGTGACAGTCTCAATTAGTCATGATAACAATTACTCACTACTGAGTCATAAGAATCTTATCCCCATCTCTTTTCACCAGACCCATTTAGACAAGATGAAAACTATTCATTGAGGATTCTACCCTCCCCCTTACACTCTGAAACTAACTCCCTCTTGAAAACTTGTAAGCCAGTCACTTTGTGCCTTTATAGCTCCTCCATTTTAGGTAGCCAGTGTCTAAGTTACCCATCGTTATCAACCCTGTGTACAGAGAGGATAGGTTTGATCCTTGATGTGAAGACTCATTTCCTCTCAGTTGGTATTTTGAGCTGCTACATCCATAAATAAATAAATCAAGGTCATCAAACTGGAGCAACTTATATTTGTTTCCTTTATTTAAAAAAATGTTTTTATCTTCCTCTAGTCAAGTTTTAAGGAGCTTTGGTAGCATAGTGGTTACGAATCGGGCTGCGAACCACAAGGTCAGCAGTTCGAAACTACCAGCTGTTCAGCTGGAGAAAGATGAGGCTTTCTGCTCCTGTAAAGATTTACAGCCTCGGAAACCCTGTACAGGGTCACTATGAGTCGGGACCGACTCCACAGCACATAACAACAACAACAGTCAAGTTTTGATCATCCAGCCATTGAAGCTAAGTCAAATGGGTATTATCGCCAACTTTGGGCATTCTTGTGCATCTCCCCTTACTTTATGTCAGCTAGATGCTTCACGCTGAGCACTAGACCCCCATGGCTATATCCTTGTTCATGGGCTCTGGAGTCCCCAAGTCTCACCATACTTCTAACCAACCAGCCCTTCTTCTTTCTCTCATCTTCAGGTCGATGGGGGTCTATGGAACATGGTCAACCTCAGCCTATATCTTTATTACTGCTTTTCCCACACTTCCACTCACCAGTAGACCAATTTACCCACCAGCAAGCTTACATGCCTGCTTATGTGTTCCCTTTGAGTTTCAGTCTTGGAGGAGGGTTTATTCTGAAGGAACTTGATTGTTTGCCTTGATGGCTCCCTGGCAAACAACTTGCTTGTTTTTGTAGTAGCCTATCACACTGCCATTTTTGTTTTGGATTTTTCCTGCTGGTCTTTCTTTCAAGAAGTATCTTCTGTTACTCTAGCTGCTCCAGACTGGTCTGTTTTTCCTTTCAAGTGGGAATGCCCTACCTCAAAAGGTTCTGGATGGGCCTAAAATAATGTGTTGTAACCTGCATCTACCACCAGTGGATGAAGTCCTGGTGTGGTGCTGTGGGTTAATGTGCTGGACTGTAATGTCAGTTTGATTTGCAAGATTGGGGTTCAGCCTCACTAGCTGCTCCTTGGAGACCCTATATAGGGTTGCTATGAATCAAAACTGACTCATGACACTTAGCAAAAACAATACCATCACTGGATGGCTACAGACAAGTTCTCTTAATAATTGATTTGTCTTAGTCTCTTGGACTCCTGGTGTGGCACTGTAAATCATTTCCAAGGAGAGGGTGATAGGTTTGAACTGTCAACTTTGTGGTTAGTAGTCCAGTAATTGTCTTATAGCATCACACCAGGACTCATCTCTTAGTGATTGATTTGTCTTAGTCTCCTAGGCTCCTGGTGTGGCACTGTAGGGTCAGCACTAGACTGCAAACCACAAAGTTGGCAGTTCAAACCTATCAGAGGCTCCTCAGAAATCCTATACAGGGAGGGTCATTATGTGTCAGAACCAACTCAACAGCACTTAACAACAACAGTCTCATTAGGGTGTCTTAAAAAATGGAAACTTTTTTTTTTTAAAGATGTTGCCTGAAGACCAGGTAGCACAAAGAGCAAGAGCTGATCTTTCCATTAGATCGGTCTTTTAAGAAAGATCAGAATTAATGAAGATGATTTTATGCAATGAATTGTAGTTGGGGAGAAGTTTTGGATTTACCAAATCTATCTGGAGAGCAAGGTCCTATGAAGACAGTGACTACAGAAGAGATCTTCTGAATCCATTAAAATCAAGGCAGAGAGGTCTACTCAGATTAATACTACTGTTGGGACCACCAAAGCAGTCATCTTGATAGATTTTCTCAAAGGATACCAGCCAAACACTGAGGCTTGTTATAAAGAAATTTAAAAAAAAAACTGAAAACTGCATTGTTAAGGAAAAGGCCAGGAATTTTGAGTCAAAGATTTTTTCTTTCATACCAATTCACTGGGTCATTCTTTAAGGGTAGCAGTATCTATTCCTTCAATATTTCATAGAAAATATCATACCTCATCTGCCCTATAGACCTGACCTTGCCCCTTCAGCTTTCCTGTTGTTTCCCAGATGCAAAGAACGTTGAAGACGGATATGTCTGTGTTCCTTGAGGATGCTGAAATTGCTGTTTTGACATGGTACAGAATTATTCAGGGGAGTGCTTGATAGATAGAAACACTGCCTCAGAGGTGTATAGATGGAGGATATATCAATAAATAATAGCTTCATGTCTTGATATTTTTGTTTAATAAAGACTTCTATGATTTGTAGCATTGCTTGTTGGCTTACGCTTGTACCTCCAATCAGAGAACACACTGGCTCCAAGTAGACACCTGAAAATATTTATGGAGTGAGGAAATTAATGAGTACCAGCTTTATGATGTAAGCCCCAGACTGCATTTTACATTTGGGGATTCAATTTCAAAGGTTCCAAGTCTCATACAGCATCACCTCATCAGTACATGGGGCAGGCACTATATCAGTTAAGACTCTATAGAGAAACAGAACCAATATAAAGAGATTTATCTTGAGGAATTGTCTCATCTGAATCCTGGTGGCACATTGGATTAAATGCTGGGATGCTAAGCAAAAGTTGTTGGATTGAGCCCACCAGCTAGCTGCTTCTGTCAAGATTTACCTCCTAGGAAAGCCTATGGGACAATTCTACTCTGTCCTGTAGCATTGCTCTAAGTCAGGGTCAAGACAACAGCAGTGGGCTTCATGCTTGGGCTCATATTTTGATGGAAACTGGCAAGTCCAAACTCTGTAGGGCAACCTTGCAGGTCAGAAACTCAATCCGGATGTCTGTGTTAGAGTCTTGAGGCAGAATTGCTTCTCATACATGAGGCTTTGAACTGACTGCCACAGACTCGTCCACATTACCAATAATGGTTTCTTTAGTCTAAAGTCAGTTGGTTGCAAATAGTAACCACATCTGCAAAATGTCGTCACAGTAACATCCAGACTAGTGTTTGACTGAACACTTGGCCTCCATGACCCAGCTAAGTGGATGCAGAAAATTCACCATCACCCCAAATTCCATCCTTATCTCCGACCTCTCCCATCATGCACAAAGTGGGGATTTTCCTGGCAGAAGGGTCCCATGACTCACTTGCAGCTAAGCCCTGTGGATGCAGTATGAGAAAGTAAAGCAGTACTTAAAATGCTTTCTGGAAGGACTGACCCGTCTCAGCATGCATGACATACACTAAATGGTAGGTGTCCACCAGGCATCCCTGTAGGGGACCGGAGATAGATTTTGCTTCATGCAGGCAGACTAACGAGTTCCAACCCCTTCCTGAGCTTCAGCCCCTGGTTAACCTTCTTTGAGTCCAGCATCCTGATGCAGCCAGACCCTGGACTCCAACCTGCTGCAGAAATGGCCATTCCATCCTTGGAGAAGCCAGCTGCCAGTCCCAGAAGCCCTTTATAAACAAAAAGCCATCCAGTAAAATAACTGTTGGTGTTTTCAAGACATTCAAAGTCTCATCAGTCTCCTTTCCCCTCCTTGTCTCTCTCAGAGGATGCATGGACCATTAAAGCCAGTAAAATGAGTGATCACCTATAGCAGTTGGCTCTATGTTGTACAAATGGGGAACGAGGTGCATTCACAGAGATGGTTGTTCTGCCATTCATGTTCATACATGGCACTGGGGAGAGGGAACCCTGTCCACGCATGACCCTAACGCTCCTGAGAAAGCTGCTTGCCTCATCCACATGAAGTCCCCTCCAGGTTGGCACACTCAGATCTCTGAGCTGTAACCAAAGGAAGTGCCAGAATACCTGTGTCTCTGGAGAGACCACCATCTTTAGTCGAGCTGCATCTTGGGTAGTGGCTGCTTTTCCAATAGACCCCCATCATGCACCTCTCATTCCCAGGTCTCAGCAGAACACAGCCAGCCACAGCTGCTTAGTGGAAAAGAAGCATCTTAAATACAGCTGCTGAGCCCAGACCAGACTGCTGTCGGTCAGGTCCTTCCTTCTAGCACATATAGGATCATCAATGTTAATGCCCAGCATGGACCTGAGAGAGGACCTCAGAGAACTCACGATGGGCATAGAGTCACCCCAGAAGAGGGCACAGTGTTGTTTGATGAACACCCCTGTCCTGAGAGTCTGGGGGCTGTACTGGGGCTCACAGAGCAGCTCTAAATGGAGCTGGGGACTCAGAAGACAGGCCCTCAGGAGAGCGCATCACAGAATCACTTGGCTTGGGGTTCAGGTGGACAAAAGAAACCCTGAACAGTTTCAGTGCATACCTGGGACAGCAAGTCCAGAGAATGATCACTGTAACCAGACATGCAGAATATGGCCAGGGGGACCTCATGTCCAGAGACCAGCCAACGTGACCGCTTATCTGGAGACCAGCCACTGGGACATATTTGGAGACCAAGCATCAGGCCCAAGTGTCTGGAGACTGTTTATGGGGACACTGTGACTGTGAGGAGACTCCGTGGCTGCTCTCAGGCTGCCCTTGGTTGTCAGCCCCACCCTGTGGCTGGGTCAACAGGAGGCCTCAGGCAAGGGCCAGTGCACCTGGAGCCCACAGAGGTTGCAGCAGGGTGTTTGATAACTGCAGGACAAGCTGAAGGCCCTGGTACAGTTCCTCGAGTTCATCTCTTCTTTGTTGCAGAGGGTCTGTGTAGTGTGTCTGCCCTTCCGCCATTTTGTCAGAAGTCCTCACTTTTCCTTAAAAGGACCTTACTTAGCTCTTCTCCTGTGGTGTCCAGGAGAGCTGTGTCTAGTCAGAGACTCTTCAATCAAGGCATTGGATTGACTGGCAGAACCCCTGGAGCAAGCGTCCCACCTGCACCCTCGCCCTGGGTGGGCAGGAACCCCAGGTGCTCTGTGCATGCCCCAGAGGGCGTCTGGCACTGTGGACAGAAATACTAGTCTACAATCACTGCCTTCCTTGGATCTGGTGAACAATAGCAGGGACAAGTGGCTGGGGATGTAGTTGCTATGGTTGTTAAGTGTCATAAACTCTGTTCCAAATCATGGCAGCCCTGTAGAGAGTTTCCAAGGTGGTAAATCTTTGCAGGAGCAGAAAGTCTCATCTGTCTCCCTCAGAGCCACTGGTGGGTTTGGACTGCTGACCTTATGGTTAGCACCCCAGTGTTTATTCTACAGTAACACCAGAGACCAGCATGTCCTCATTCTTCTTGTGCAAGAATGTTGGCAGGAGGAACTGCAAAGGGGAAGAGGTTTTGTTTTAATGTTCTCACCCTACCATCTACCAAAGAAGCTCTGGCACACACTGTTAAGTGCTTGGCTGCAAATGGAAAGGTTGGTGGTTCAAACCTACCCAGAAGCTCCATGGGAGACAGAGCTGGCAATCTGCTTCTGTAAAGATGACAGACAGCCTTGGACACTGTTTGGGACAGGTCTACTTTGTAGATCTCTGTGGCACCCAACAGCACAATCAGCCTTCTTCTCGGAGGCAGACTTCCTCCCATAGCAGACAGTCTGCTGCGGCTGCCACACCCAGCCCTGGGTTCTCCTGGAGCCGTCCCCTTGCCCACAAACTCATGCAGACATCTCCTCCAGGTTCCCCAGACACCAGGGGACACACATCTCGTCCCTAGCTCCAGGCCAACAGCAGCACTGGGTGAGGTCTAGCTAGGTAGGACACTGTCTGTTTACCTACAGACAGCCCTGGACACTCTCTCTGTGTGGGTTTTCTGGGGTCTCCTAATGGACTGAAGCTGACTGAGGAGCACTCTCTTTCCTTCTTTATGTCAGAGCTAAATTCTCTTTAAAAGACCACGTCTCCTCCTAGACCACACTCAACTGCTAATCACAAGTTTGGCAGTTTGAGTTCACCCAGATGTGCATTGGAAAAAAGGTCCAGAGTTCTGCTTCTGAAAACAACTTCACAGAGCACAGAACTTGCACAACATGGCCCTGCCGTGAGTTTGAGCTGACTTGATGGCAACTGGTAAATGCCATGAGGCAGGTGGGTCAGTCACTCCCCAAAGTCATGCACATAATCATTCCACTCACAGCTTCAACGATTAGCTCACTAAGCCCCACTCAGCCTTAGAAGGAGGTGGCCGGGAGTCCAGCAGGTGTCACCTCCAACATGCAGTGTTAACGGGTGATTCCCACTAGCATGTCATTTCAATAGGAGCTTGGAAAGCAAAGAGCCCCTAGGTTGTAAAACCAATGAACACAATTGGCTATTGATCCAATGATTGGTGGTTCCAGTGTCTCAGGAGAAAGATCTGATAATCTACTCCTGAAAACCAGTCACTCAAAACCATATGCAGCTCTGTTCTGACACCACAGCAAGTGATGGTGGTATCCTAGAGCAGAGGGGATTACTGGAAGGGGCTGAGGATGCATAGCTGGGTGTCTCCCCACATGAGCCATCCCCAGGCCTGAGCTCTGCATTGCCAACATCTCTCTGTGGTCAATGAGATGCCGCAGCATTCCACAAAGACCCTTACTGTGACAAGGGCTGCTATCAGGATAACTTTGCCGTGACTATTGGGGATCAGGAGAGCTATGTCCCAACCTCACAGCTAGATAGCCCCTGAGCACACCGTAGCTGCACAGTGTGGGGAGCATGGTGACATCGGCATAATTAGGCATTCCTTGGAGGTCACAGCTCAGAGAGATGAGTGGGTGATGTACAGCAAAGACCTGCACACACATTGTTCAGAGAAGACAAATGCTGGGACTCAGCCTAAGACACAGAGAAGCCAAGGGCTCGGCCAAGGCCTGGATTAAAGGGAGGGAGAGAGCCCCTGTCCTCCCAGGATGCTGCAGGGGTGCTGCGTGTCATGGGTGCACTCCTAGCCACATGGGGAACTGGGAGAGCTAGAGTAGGACTGCCCCCAGCATTCCCAGGCCCCGCATCACTCCTTAGACCCCGTGGTATAGAACTCTCCAACAGAGGCCTGAGGTCCTTGAAGAATGCTCAGAACAGGTCTCATGTTACAGTCAGGGTCACCTCTGCTTAATAACGATACTAGACACACTTAACTACTCACTTGACTGTTTGAGGTTTTGTTTTCATTCCATTTTAAATTTCTTACAAACTTTCTAATTATTTCTCTGGCTTGCTTAAAGAGGTCTCTCTGGGTTTTTTTTTTAGTAGTTTACTTTATTCCTAGATGTTCTTGAGAATACACACAGCAGAGATACGCCAATTCAGTCGTCTCCACAGCACACTTCAACATCACTGATGTCATCCTTCCAGGTGTCCAGCCGTTCCTCTCCTCCTTTCTGGAGACACCTGTCCCTCATCAACATGCACTCAGTGCCCTCTAAGGTTCTGATCTAATCTTTGTAGAGTTGTTGGTGTTTGGATTCCATATAGACAGATCTTAAAAAAGCACAAGACCCAAAGCGGACATCCTTTACTACTTCAGTGAAACTGCCACTGGGCCTTAAGAAGATTTCAGAGAATGCTTTTGGCTTAAGATTCAAGTATTTTCTCAGGGCAATAGTTTCTGGGGTTCATACAGCCTCCATAGCTTCAGAAAGCCTGGCTTCCATAAGAATTTGAATTTTTGTTCTGCATTTTGCCCCTTTTGATCAGGATTCTCTTGAGCCACTTCTGAATTTTCATCTGATGACTCAGTGGCACAACAGTAAAGCACTTGGCTTTGACAGTTCAAACTTACCCAGAGACTATGAGGAAGAAAGCCCTGGTGATCTGTTCCTATGAAGATTACAGCCCAAGGACAGTTTTATTCTGTTAACTGGGGTCTCTATGATTGTCTGGAGAGACCATCTCCTGGAGAAGAACATTGTGCTTGGCAAACAAGACAGTGAAATAGAAGACCTTCCATGACATGGACTGACAGAGTGTCTACACAATGGACTCAACCATAGAAATGGTTGTGAGGATGACGTAGTGTTTCATTCTACTGCACAGAATCACTAGGAATCAGAACAGACTTGAAGATGGCATCTAACAACAGAGATAGCATCTGTAGACCCACAATCACCTGCAAGAAGGAAGAGGAGAGAAGGCCTCTGTGTTCCTCTGTACAAAAACACCATTACTTTCCTATCTTCCAGGCTTTTCTTTGTCTATGGTAGTGTTGGAGTCCTGTGTGTATTGAGCAGAAACTCCCTTCTGGATTCGATGGAATTATCTTCAGTTCTCCTTGCTCCCTGCTCATGACAGACCACTCACATCAACACACATGTTCTTTGTGTTTCTTCATCCACTGCACTAAATCCCTTAACACCAACATCCTGTCTGCTGTATTTACCTGACTCTGACTAGACACTCCACACAGGGAGTGATCCACAGGCATGCCTTGTAGGAGTTTGGGAAATTCCAAGAAGTCAGAGGTAGAGGCAATTTAGGAAAGGCTCAGACATAACACAGGAGTCCCGGGGGTGCCCTGGTTAAGGACCTGGTTGTTAACAGAAAGACTGGCAGTTTGAACCCCCCAGCCTCTCTGAGGGAGAAGGATATGGCAGTCTGCTTTCAGAAAGGTGACAAGGGGCTTGGAAACCATACGAGGAAGCCCTGCTCTGCACTATAGGGCAGCCCTATAGGGCCTCTCTGAGTCAGAATCCACTTGAAGGCAATGGTTTTCATTTGGGGTTTATACCTCTCCATGGGACAAAGATAAGACTGTCTGCTCCCATTAAGAGTTACAGTCTTGGAAACCTTATGTCTAGGTTCATTGTGAATCCAAATCAACACGATGGCCGAGGGTTTTTTGGGTGTTTTATGCTGCAAAAAAGGTGCACTGGCTGCACACCGGTTAAGTGCTAGGCTGCTAACCAAAAGATGAGTGGTGGTTATGTGCCTTGGAGTAGGTTCTGACTCATAGAGACCCTGTATAGGGTTTCCCAGGCTGTAAACCTTACGGGAGCAGAAAGCCTCACCTTTCTCCTGTGGGTTCACTGGTAGTTTCAAACTAATTGACCTTGATGTTAACAGTCTGACTGTTCAAATCCACCCTAGGACTCTGCAAGAGAAAAACATACCACTCTGCTCTTGCTAAGATGACAGCCTAGAAAACCCTCTAGGGCAGTTCTGCTCCGTCAGATGGGGTCACTATGAGACAAATCTTGATGTCACCTAACAGTAGCATGCAACAGACCAGAAGGGCACTTCCTGCCTTTGTTCTATTTTTACCTGCAGGCCTATTCTTCTCTTTTCATAGATATGTGCACAGACCTGACTTCCTGTTAGCCACCTTTCCTTCAGTCAATGTTTCAGAACCACTCAAGTATATACAACATTCAAGAGACTCCTATAATGAAGTTCCATTGTTCACTCTCCTTCTACTACACTTTACAGCACAAGCTTTCTTACGCCCCTATTCACTCCTTTCCCGTAGTTGATTATTTTAAAACAAATTCATCAATAAATACTTCAGTACGAGGACTCCTTTTTAACCCAACCCTAATTTGTTCCCTAACAGTGGATCTGTTCTTTGCTACATCTAAACGTTTCTCAGTGCTCCATGGGCCTCATGGTCTTACCCATGTTCCTTGCAATTAGCTTGTTCTTTAGACCCTAACAAGGTGCACACCTATCATCCGGTTGGTGTGTCCCTTTCATCTATAGATGAGCCCCATCTTCTTTCTCTTTGGGATCTATTATTGAGGAGAGAGTCCTTTGTTTTCTTTTTTTTTGCTTTTATAGAAAGTTTTATCTAAAAGAAACCAACGAAATCAAACCTATTACTGAGGGAATAATTCTGATTCATCTCATGGCAACCCCATATGTTACAGAATAGAACTGCTATGTAGGTGTTTTTTCTCTCTCTCAGTTTATTTTGAAGTGACTTACACAAACATATTATTCATTTCATTATATTTTCAGTGTTTAAATTTTTTTTTATTTCAAACATTTGTACATGTCCAATCCAGTCACACCGACCACATTCTTCAAGGTACACAACCATCACCACCGTTCATTGCCAAGTCTTTTTTTTTCCTCTCTCTCCTTTCTTTCCCCTTTCTCCCCCTTCTTTCCTTTCCTTTTTTATTTGTGTGAAAAGTTCCCATGGTTTGTCCTAATGAGAAAATAAATATACATTACATACTTTCTAGTATATTTGTTGTTGTTAATTGCTGTCCAGTTGGTCCTGACTTATAATGACCCTCTGTAGCATTTCCATGGGACGGTTGTTGAGTTTGAACCACTGTCCTTGTGGTTCAAACTAACCTTCCTGCCCACTGCTCATTCTACAGCGCCACCCTAGTAAGGGGGGAAAAAACTGGAAGCAATTTCCTTTATTATTTTTTTCCTCCTCTTCTTCCCCTTTCCTTCCTTTGCTTTTTAACTTCCTTCCCTGTCACCAAATTAGTATGTTGTTGTTAAATATCTTTGAGTCAGTTCTGACACATAGCAACACTATGTCGAATATCTGAGGAGTGGCTGGTAATCTTGAACAACCAAACTTGCAGTTCAAACTGACTTTGCAGTCCAGTGCATTAACCTACAGTGCCACACTAGGAGGTCCCAATGGATAATTCTCCCTTCCCTCCCACCATGGTAACCACCACAGAAAGTTCATTATAAAATGAAAGTTTATTATAGAATGAAAACGCTTTATTGATTTTTTTACAGCAATGGTCTCATGCAGTATCTGTCCCTTTTCAATCAACTAATTTCACTCAACATAGTGATGCATGGAGTCCTGGCATGGCGTTGCAAGATAATGCGATGGACTGCAAGGTCAGTTTGAGTCACAAGGTTAGCAGTTCAAACACACAGTTCTTCCTTGGAAACCCTATACAGTGTCGCTATGATTCTGACCCAACTTGAAGGCACTTAACAACAACAATGTCTTCCAGGCTCATCTATGTTACTAGGTGTTGTAGAGATTCATTATTGTTCTTCAACATTTTGTAGTGTTCCATTGTGTGTATGTACCAATTTGTTCAACCATAGGCTGTCTCCATCTTTTTGCTCTTGTGAACAATGCTGCAATGAATTTGGGTGTGTATATATTTATTCATGTCACAGCTCTTATTTCTTGGGTTATATGGTATATTTCTATTTCCAACCTTCTGAGAAAGTGCCATAACATTTTCCACAGCGGTTGAACCATCTTACAATCCAACCAGCAGTTTAAGAAGGTCCATTTTCTCCACACTCTCGCCGGCACTTGTTTTCTGTTTTTTTGAACTTGGCTATAAATGCTGGGCTAAAATTTGTTGTTTTGATTTGCACCTCTCCAGTTGCCAGTGAGGAGTCCTGGTGTGGTGCTGTGAGTTAATACACTGGACTGCAAGGTCAGTGTAAACCGCAGGGTCAATGGTTCAAGGTCACCAGTTGCTCCTTGGAAACCCTATCCAGGGTCGCTATGAGTAGGAACCAATTTGACAGCACTTAAAAACAACAATGCTAGTGATCTTGATCATGTATTCATGTTTGTTGGCCTCCTGAATGTCTTCTTTGGTGAAGCGTCTGCTCATGTCATTGCCTCTGTTTTAATTGAATGATTTGTCTTCTTCTTGAAGTGTTGAAGAGTGCTATAAATTTTAGACAATAGTTCATTGTCTTATATGTCATCGTCTAAAAAATTTTTTCCCAGTCTGCGGGCTCTCTTTTTTACTCTTTTGTTGAAGTCTTTTGATGCATTATAACTGTCTAATCTTTAGGACACCTCAATCATCTACTTTGCCTTCTGCTATTTATACATTTTCAGATATGATAGAAAGTATATTTATGCCATGAATTATAGTCTCTAAGTTTGTTCCTTTTTTTTTTTTTTAATGATCTTTATAGTTCTACTTTTTAAAGTTAGATCTGTAATCCACATTGTGTTCATTTTTGTGTATAGTGTGAGATATGGGTCTTCTTACATTCTATTGCAAATAAATTTTCAGTCTTGCTAGCACTGTTTGTTGATGAGACTATCTCTTTCTCATTTAACATGCTTTGGTCCTCTGCCACAAATCAACTGAGCATTGGTTGATGCATAGCTTCTGGACTCTCAGCTATATTCCATTGATCTATGTGTCTTTCGTTGTTTCAGTACCAGTCTGTTTTGATTACTGTGGTAGTGTAGCAAGGTTTGAGATCAGGAAATGAAAGACTCCTAATTTGTTCTTCCTTTTTCATAATACTTTGCTTATTCATAGTCTCTTTCCTTTCCATATGAAGCTGGTGATTAATTTTTTTTACCTCTTTCAAGAATGTTGTTAGAAACTGTGTTGGGATTGTATTATATCTAGAGATTTCTTTGGGTAGTGTTCACATTGTCACAATGTGAAGTCTTCATATCCATGAGCATGGTATATTCTTTCACTTCTACGGATCTCATTTGGATTGCGTAAGCAGGGTTTTATTGTTGTCTTTCTATAGTTCTTTTGTTTCTCTAGGTAGATTCATGTCTAAGCATTTAGCATTTCACGTTTGGTGACTACTGTAAATTGTATTATTTTTCTGACTTCCTTTTCAGAGCTCTTTTTATTAATGTAAAGGAATCCAAGTAACTTTTCATGTTGCTATTGTCCCCTGCCATTTTGCTGACTCTTTCAGTGAGTTCCAATCACTATTGCTGAGTCTTTAGGATTTTCTAAGTATAGTATCATATCACCTGAAAATAGAGTTTTATTTCTTCCTTGCCATTTTGGATGTCTTTAATTTATTTTTCTTGTCTTCTAGTTTTGGCTAAGACTTCCAGCACTATATTGAACAGAAGTGGGGGTAAAACCACTCTTGAGTGTAGGATTTTCTTGGTTGTAATCTCATGAATTCAGCCTCATCCCTTTCATGAGGATGACAATGCATCATCTCTCAGACATTGGACATATTATCAGGGGGGACCATTTCCTGGAGAAGGAAATCAGACTTGGTAAAGTGGAGGGTCAGCAAAAATGAGGAAGACCTCTAATAAGATGGATTAACGCAGAGGCAACACCAGTGGGTTAAAACTTAACAATAACTAAGAGTGGCACAGGGTCAGGCAATGTTTAGTTATGTTGTGAATGGGGATCACTATGAGTCAGAAGTGACTCAATGGCACCTAACAGCAACAACAATCTTTATGGAAGCAGATGCCCAAATCTTTATTTCATGTTGCTGCTGCATGGGTTCACCAACAACCTTCCACCTAAGGATATTAGAGTCATTGGACAAGACTGCTTAAATCTTTCATTAGGGATGTGTGTGTTAGTGTAAGTGTTCACACAGTAGGCTACGAATTGGGCTGCTAATCACAAGGTCAACAACTCAAACCTACCAGCCACTCAGGTATAAAGATGAGTGTCTCTCTGCTCCTATAAAGATATAGAGCCACAGAAACCCTATAGGGCAGTCCACTATTGTATGTGGATCTTGTACCCTATCACTTTGCTGTGATTCTGAATCAACTGAATAGCAGTGAGTAGAGTTTATTGTTTTCAGAGTATGTGTGCATGATTTGGAAAAAGAGAAAGTGAAAGAGTGAAAGATGAGAGAGAAGGGAGGAAGAGATGAACTGAGAACTGCCCCCTATCTGGGCTGTGAATTGCAAATGGCCATAACCAGTGTTTTGTTTTTCACTTTATTTTGTTTTCATTATACCACCCTCCATTGCCCACATGGGACCCTGTGCCTTGTGAGCACTCCATAAGCTTTCTCTAAAGAAGGAATAAAGGTTCTGGTATAGTGGTATGGCACTGTAGGATAAGCACTGGACTGCAGACCAGAAGGTCAGTGGTTCAAACCTGCCAATCCCTCCTTGGAAACCCTATACAAGTTTGTTATGAGTAGGAACTTAACAACAATATAAGAAGTCAGTGTTCAAAGAAAACCAAATAAAAATTAAACCTCTCTATCACAAATAGAGTTATTTAAAATCCAATTTGCAGTGTTTTCCCTTTCATTAGTGAGTATTTAAATTCTGTTGCATGAACAACTACCAATAAAAAACACATTTTCTCCTTTTGCAGTTAGAAAAAACAGTGGCAAATCTTTTCAAGGAGAGCAGGGTTCCGGTAGGGTGGAGGTGGTCCTTTTCTGTCCAGGGGAAGTGGGCATTGCGTGAGTCAGGGACTGGATACCACAAGTCACTCAATGCTGCCCAAGATGCTCTCTGTCAAAACCCTCAGCCAGCATGTCTCCAGCAGCCTCCAGCAAGAGTTAATAAAGGAGAACATTCTCATCACCTTCCCTCGGTATCATAAAGTCATTTCCAGAGCTATTGCTTTCCCCGGAGTACGGAGGGAAGGAGGTTAGGCAGTTCTGTACTCTGTGGTAGTAAGGTCTGCAGCCAAGGCTTGGATGGGGAGCGGTTGTTTCCCTCATCAGTTCCCCCAACCTTGCAGACTCAGACGATGCCACGACCCCTCACCTTGGACCCTCTCAATTTCCCTGTGGTTATCGAGTCTTCATCATCAGTTCCCATTCCGTATCTCTTAGTTCTGTTGTAATAGTTACATGTTGAGTGCTGTGGAGTCAGTTCCGACCCTGTAGAGGGATTCCAAGGCTGTAAATCTCTGTGGGAGCAAAAAACCTCCTGTGTCCTCCCAGGAAGTCTGGTGTACTTGGGCCACTGATGGTGTGATTCCTAGTCCAGTGCTTACCCCCAAGGAGTCAACATTCTCCTACCACAAGGGCATACATTTATTTCCTCCCAGTTCAGGAAGTTAAAACCCAATTTCAAAGAACTTCTCGAAGGGAAGCTTTGCTCTGCTGCTTCTCAAGAAGAAGATTCTTGTCTTAGCTACGCTAGTCCCATGGTTTCTGGGTTCCTTTGAGTAGAATTGCCCCATAGGGTTTTCAAGATTACTGTGCCACTGGGGCTCCTTCACTACCTGCATAAAAACAAAGAAAAACAAAAAATCCACAGGCATTGAGTTGAATTCTGCCTCATAGTGACACCAAAGGACAGAGTGGGACTATCCCATAGGGTTTCCAAGGCAGCTCTTACATAAGCAGACTGCCACATCTTTCTCACTCTGAGTGCTTGGTGGGTATGAACCACTGATCTTCCGGTTAGCTCCTGAGAGGCTCCATCACTGAACCACCTAGGTTCCTTTGGTCATCACCACATGCCATCTGTCTCCCCTGTGTATGCCTGTCGTCTCAGTGTCTGTGTTGCTCCTTATAACTCATGATTGGGTTTAGGACTCACTGGTGCTTGTGAATGCTGGACAGTGAATGAGGAAGACCATAGAAGAATTAATGCTTTTTAGTTATGGTATTAGAGGAGAATATTGAAAGTACCATGGGCTGCCAAAAGAACAAACAGATTTGTGTTGAAAGAAGTACAGCCAGAGTGCTCCTTAGAGGTCAGAATGGCCAAGCTTCGTCTCTCAGACTTCGGACATATTGTCAGGAGGGACCAGTCGCTGCAGAAGGATATCATATTTGGTAAGGTGGCAGGTCAGAGAAAAAGAGGAAGATCCCCAGTGAGATGGGTTGGCAAAGTGGCAGAATCAATGGGCTCAAGTGTGGCAACAATTGTAAGGCTGCCCCAGGACCAGGCAGTGTTTTGTTCTGTTGTACATAGGGTCCCTATGAGTCGGTACTGACTCAATGGCACCTAACAACAACAACAGCACTGAAATTGTCTCATTAGCAATACAAAGAAATTCCCATCCCAAACTGGATCACATCCACAGATACATCCACAAGGGTTAGGATCCCAACACCTAGTTTTGGAAGGACACAATTCAATCCATATCAGTTCCTAAGACCATTTTCCCCACCCCCTAATATATTTATTCCTTACCTGGAAATATGTAAGACAAAAACCCTAGTCCAAGGTAATTTTTTTAACATCCCATGATTATTAATTCTTCATGAAATGAGTTTCTTAATGATTTTAACATCATCAATTCTCTTAGAAAGCAAAATATGTTGACTGTTTTCATTTGTATTTATTATCTCTCCCACCTCCCTCTCCCCCACAAAAAAAGTCCAAGGGATTTAGTTTTCTATGGCAATTGATTTAATTTATCTTTTCATATCATCTCACTGGAATGATGGGGAAATTGAGTGTGATGATCAGACAGAAGTGGGTTTTGCTGTGACCCATGGAGGAGGTTCTATATCCCAGAACCCACAATGCTTAGAGACCCCAGAGTCTGTGTTCTGCTGGTTGTCCTGTTCAGATGGGCCAGGGAGATATTTAAGAGGAAGTTGGTGAATGTAATGACAATTGCCATTTCAAGCTCTAGAAATTCACTCACTTTAGCTCCAGGGGAAAGTAGTGTTCTGCAGAAACCAGGCCACTTACTTAATAAAAGGAAAACAGAAATGGGAAATCAAACCAACGTGTGACCAGCAAATTTCCGTTATGCCCCTCACACTCCTGGGATGAGGAAAGCCTCCAAGTATGAACCGTGACACAGTGGGCAAGTGCACAGCCCTCAGTATTTGGGGAGAGGCTAAAGTCCACCCCACCAGCTTTGAAGCCCAAGGGGGTTGCTGTGATGGTGACTTATTTGTGCCCACTGGCCAGGTGACATCACTTCCTGGTCTAGGTATTGCTGGGAAGGTGTTCTGCAGTTGTGGTTTATAACTAATCCCTGCTGATGAGAGCACTCCCCATCACACAGGTGAGATCCATCCAATCAGTTGAAGTCTTAAAAGCAAACATTGGTTTCTTAAGGAATAAGGATTCTACCTCAAAACTGTAGCATACATGTCCTGCAAGAGTTACAGCCTGACATCTGTCTTACACATCCCAGGCTTGCTAACTGTCATAGACTGAACTACATCCAAATATATGTCAGCTTGACGGGGCCATCATTCTCAGTGGTCTGGATGTTATGTAATGATGTAATGTGGCAGTTATGAGATGATGCCTACGATGTGCTCTGATATGATCAGCCAATCAGTTGTAAGGGGATTAGGGTGAGATGCAGCAATTTTAATCCGATCACAGCCCTGATCCAATTGATGTAAGCAGGGTTTCTCTGGGGTGTTGCCTCATCTTCTTACAAGAGGTAAAATGAGAGAGAAGCAAGGAGAGAGGTGGGCCTACTAACACTAAGAAAGAAGTGTCAAGAATGGAGTGCGTCCTTGTACCCTAGGTAAGAACCTCTTAGACCTTCACCTGTTACCTGGCCCCCGGAATTTGGGATTGTACTCTCTTCAGCTGTGATTGAATAAATGTATGCTTGTTAACACTAGCCACCTGGGTATTTCTATTATATCCGAACTACAGAACTTAGACATCAACTCCATAGTCAAACAGGCTCATTGCTAGTTCCTTGCAATAAAAACATCTCTCCCTCTTTCTCTTCTTCTCTTTCTCAGTCTCTGTCAGTATCAGTGTGTTTGTTTCTGCCACACTGTGTCTCTCTCTGTCTCCATTTCTCCCTCTCTTTGTCTCACTCTGTGTGTTTCTCTAGAGAGGCCTGGATGAACTAAGGCACAACCAGATTTCGGAGTTGTCACTCTCTCCACATCTCAACTCTTAAACCCTGCACTGGCCTCGATCAGGCAAAGGAGCACTGGGTGCTGATAACAGTGACCACCCACTGCCTAGACCTAGCTGCTTGCTGATCACTGAAGAACCTTTGGGGAAGAGAGTATCTTTTCCCCAGAGACTTTGTTAATCAGCATGCAAGTCACCCTCAAACTCAACTTAGTGATCAAAGGACTGCTTTCACTCCATATCCTGACCCAAGCAAGTCACGTGCCCCTGAGGGTTTGAATGGAAGCACCATTGACCCCATTGGGTGACAGACCACATGGGAAGGGAGAAGAGTGGTTGGATTTGAGGCAGGAGAAAATACAAAGATATGTGTCTGACTTGTCTGGGGTCCAGGAGCTGATGGTGAACGATGAGAGCTCAAGACCACAGACTGAAAGGTAAGACAGGTAGTAATAGCTTTCCTATTACAGTCAAAGACAAGAGCCAAGGGGCCCATGCTTCCCACCTTTACATCCCAGGTTCCGTTACCCACCAGGATTTGCAATTGCCAGCAGACTCAAGTCAATGTGTACTCACAAAGGGGAGGGCTCAAAGAAGGGCAGACTTAGATCAGTGTGAGTCAGTGCCTACACAAGGGATGGTGCAAGGAAGGGCAGAGTCAGCCTTTGCAAAACACAGTCTCCTGATGGATCCCTGGTGGTGTAATGATTAAACCTAAAGGTCGGTGGCTGAAAATTACCCAGGAGTTACACAAGAGAAAACCCTGACTTCGGTAAAGACTGCAGCCAAGGAAACACTGTAGAGTAGTTCTACTGTGTCACATGACTGCTATGGATTAGATCTCAAAATGCTGAAGTCTTTGCTTTCAGCAAACAAGGTGTGTCATCTTCAAATTCCAGGTGGCTGATAAGCCTTTCTTCAATCCTCATGCTATGCTTTTCTTCATATCCTCCTGTTTTTTGGATTATTTGTTCAACATACAGATTGAATAAGTATGATGTAAGAATGCAACTTTGATGTTCATCTTTCCTGATGTTAAACCATGCAGAATCCCATTGTTCTATTCAAACAAATGCATATAGAATATAAAATAAACCAAAATCCTCACATCTGGACCAATAACTTTATGATAAATTGAGACAAGATTGAAGTTGTCAAGGATTTCATTTTATTTGGATCCTCAATCAACTCCCAGGGAAGCAACAGTTAAGAAAACAAAGAATGTGTTGTATGGGGCAAAATTGCTACAAAAGGCCTCTTAAAGAAATAATTATGTCACCTTGAAGACTAAGGGGTTCCTGACCTAAGCCATGGCATTTTGAATGACCTCATTTTCATCACCAGGACAATAAAGAAATAAGAACTGATTCATTAGAATTATGGTGTTGGTTAAGAATATTGAATATTCTTGGACTACCAGAAAAACATACAAATGCGTCTTGGAAGAAATAGTCAGAATGTTCCATATAAGCAAGGATGGTGAGACTTGGTCTCACTTATTTAGATTATGTTACTAGGAGAGTCCAGTCCTGGAAGAAGGGTGTCATGCTTGGTACAGTAGCGGGTCAACCATAAAACGGAAGTCCACCAACAAAATGGACAGACATCATGGCTTCAGCGAAAGGCTCAAGCATAGCAACAATTGTGAAATAAGCATAGGACTAGGCAGTGTTCTTTTCTTTGGTATGCAGGACTCACTCCACAGCACCTACCAACAAACCAGGCTCTGGGGATTCAGAAATGAGCCTGTGAAGGGCTCTGTTCTCAAAACACTTCCTTCCGAAGGAAGGCCAATCAAATCAAGACATAGTTACTTGTTCTTGTGTTTTGTTCCTGTAAAGGTAGCTGGCCAGGTTGTTTCTGCTTCATCCAGAAAAAGAGAAGTTTAAACCCTAGTCTGGCATCCTTGAATTGTGTGAACCATTAACCTTATTAGCTGCTAATCAAGAATTTGGTGGGTTCAAGTTCATCCCATCGTTGCCTCACAAGAAATCACTGATGATCTGCTTCCAAAAAGATCAGCCACTGCACATCCTGTGGAGCCCATTTCTATTCTAACACATATGGGATAACCATGAATTGGAGTTGATCTCAGCCATCCCTGGGGTCACAGAAAGCTTCCTGGGCAGGTTTGAGTTTCAGTTGAATTTTGGGGTCTTGCTGGCCAAGGACACACTTGCCATTCCACAAATTAAAAGCAAAGAGAAAGGGAATCTTTGCAGGCAGATGGGAACAAATGGTTCATGCTGTGAGATGCTTGAATTGCACACAAAAACCTAATGTGAGAGAGAGATGCTTTCCAAAAGGGAAAAAATGAATCAAACGGATTCTCCCATATCCATTTGTTCAACATCTTGGACATCTCTTGCCACAAGACTGTTTGAGGGCTCATCGGGGTCCTGAAGAGGCTAACTTGGTCAATCTTTGTTGTTCAAATCTCTCTTTTTTAAAGTATTTATCATGAATTGGATGAGGCTGTACAATTTTCCATTCAGTAACTTGCCTGCATTAATCAGATCGTTCGTAAATCTTTCAGTTCAAGAGTTACTTGAGGAACTATTTTCTTTTTAACTCTGCAAGCAATTTTGTTCATGTGCATAAAATTGCTTTGTTAATTTCTAGTTTAATACATTAAAAATAAATGAGATTACTTTTGTGGCCTAAGATAATTCACTATTTTGCAAACATTTCATGAAAACTTGAAATGATGATATAATAATTTTGCATGACACAATGGTTGATAGAAAAGCAACTTTTCTTAGACTATTCAAATTCATTAGTTCCTTAATTTATGCATTGTCTATTTGATCAAAGCCTTGGAGACATCTAATCTCCCATAAATACGTTTCTTCCCATTCATGTCTGTATTTCTAAAAGTTCTTTGTTTGTAAATTTAGATGTTGGTATTTAGTGCAAAATGTTCAAGTGGCTTTATCCTCAGTGAGCAAACTCCTTTTCATCCACAAACAATGTCTTCCATTGTCCATTAATGATTTTTGCCTTGGATTTGACCTTTATTTGAAATTAATGCTGCCATCCTTCCTTTCTCTCCCCTTGCTTTTGTTCAATAAATCTCTCTTGCTATTTCTTCGGTAACCTTTCTGTGTTGGCCAGTGTTCATGTTGTGCCGTCAATCAAGCCGGGTTTCCATTCAGTCTGCATCTCTCAGGAGATGCAGGACCTCAGGAAAACCATTTCACCTCCCCAAGCTGCTGCTTCACGTGTAAATTGGGGACCATAATAGCTATTCACAGAGTGGTTGTGAGATGTAAATGGAGTAATGAATTAGAGTCTGTCCATTACCATTTGGTTATTGATTGCCTAAGTAGCAGGTCTTGGAACAGGTGCTGGGATTCAGCGACAAAGCGCATCCACATATGGTGATTTCAGGAACTTCAAACCAGGAGAAGACAGGCATTGAGCTGATGGCTGTCAATATCCCATAAGACATCTCTGTGGAAATTGCCATAAGTAAGAACTCAGAGGTGGTAACAGAGATTACAGGAAGGAAGTGTAATCAGAAAAGATTTCCCTGAGGGCATAGATTTGTTCCATTTTCACATGGGAAAGAATGGTCAGAACTGTCATTAAATTACCATTGTGTTTTATGTGTATTCCCTAAAAATAGTTTATACATTTTACCCTCATCTGCTAGTCTTTGCCATTTAATAGGAGCCTTTAACTCATTAACATTTATTGTCATAAAGTAATTTTTGCCTTTCTTCTATCATTAAAAGGAAAAGAGCATATAAAAAACTAAGAATAATTGCAACAAATGTGGCAAAGTCTTACATAACCTCTTCATTTAAGGAGTACTTGCCTTTCACTGAGGAGCCCTGGTGGGACTCTGAGCTAAGTAAGCACTGGACTGCTAACCATATGTTCATCATTTCAAACGCACCAGTCACTCCGAAGGAGAAAGCTGAGGCTTTCTGTTCCAATAAATATGTACAGGCTTAGAAATCCTATACAATGTAGTTATGAGTCGGAACCAACTTGACAACACTTAACAACAGCATACAGATAGATGATAGATAGATAGATAGATAGATAGATAGATAGATAGATAGATAGATAGATAGATATAGATAGATGGATAGATGGATAGATAGATAGATGATAGATAGAGAGATAGAGAAATAGATAGATGATAGAGATAGATAGATAGATAGATAGATAGATAGATAGATAGATAGATAGATAGATAGATAGATAGATGATAGATAGATAGATGATAGATGATAGATAATAGATAGCTAGATAGATGATAGATGGATAGATAGATGAATAGATAGATGGATAGATAGATAGATGATAGATAGATAGATAGATAGATAGATAGATAGATAGATAGATAGATAGATAGACTGATAGATAGGTAGATAGGTAGGTAGATAGATAGATAGATAGATAGATAGATAGATAGATAGATAGATAGATAGATAGAGTACAGGAAGCACAGTGGATTTGTAGTATAAGCACTGGACTGAGATTAAAACTCATTCGCCATTCTGAGGGAGAAGAATAAGGTTTTCAGCTCCAGGAAGTATTTACAGGCTCGAAAACCCTGTGCAGTCTCACTATGAGTCAGAACCAACTGGATAACACATAACAACAAGAAGCCACTCCATGGGAGAAATAAGAGGTTTCCTGCTACGTAGGATTGACAGCCTCAGAACCCGTATACAGGGTCATTGTGAGTCAGGATCAGCCTGATGGCCTTGGGTTTGGGTGTATCTAGGGCCAAACTTCATCTCTCATACTTTGGACAGGAGGGACCAGTTGCTGGAGAAGGGTATCATGTTTGGTAAGGTCGAGGGTCAGAGAAAAAGAGGAAGATCCGTATTGAGATGGATTGGCACCGTGGCAGCATCAGTGGGCTCAAGCATGGCAACAACAGTGAGGTTGGCCCAGCACTGGACAGTGTTTCATTCTGCTGTACATAGGGTTGCTATGCGTTGGTACCGATTCAATGGCACCTACCAATCACGACAATCACTAAGGTGCTTTGTGGCACAGTGTTTGTGGTCCACTGTTTGAACCCACCAGCAGCTCTGTGGTAGAAAAGACCTGGTGATTTGCTCATGTGACAGGATAGCCTGGGAAACTCCATGGGGCCCTTCTCATCTGCCTCAGAGGGTCACTATGTGTTGGCATCCACTCAATGGTAAGTAACAATAGCTATCTATCACTAAGAGACAGAGGACTTGGAGAGACAAGCCACACAAGAAGTGCTAAACATATGAAAAATGTTCCACCTCACAAGTAATTTTAAAATGCAAACGGGAGCAATTATGGAACTTTTTTCATCATTCAAATTAGCAATTTAGAAAGATAATATTTGATGTTAGGGAGGGTTGTGCGAAATGGCTATTTTCTTCTTGGCTTGTAGAAATATAAACTAGAATTGCTTCTCTCAAAAGCAATTTGATAATGTATGGGGAGAGAGTTAGGAGTCTACACCCTTTAATGTCGTAATCATACTTCCCAGAATCTATCCTCTGGGTAATAGAGAACTGGGGATAAGGTGGCTCACTGCAGTTGTTTGGAACAAGACCTCGACTACCTGGAGAGACTAGGCTGAGCAAACCTTTCTAGCAAGTACACCTAGCCCACTCTTAGGGGTGTTCCTGTCTGAATATCAGGAGCCCCCTTCTTCATAATCTTTTGGTGCTAAGGTCATGGTGATCCTGTGTAGGGTTTCTGACACTGCAAATATTGATGGGAGTAGAAAACCTCATGTTTCCCACCAGTAGTGACTGGTGGGCTCAAACCACCAACGTTGTGCCACCAGCTTTCCTTCTTCATAACAGAGTCCATATTTAGAAATGTTTCACTTTGTAAGCGTATGAGTAAAAGACTCAAAATTGTAATTGTATCTGTTTAAAAAGGTTTTTTAAGAACTCTGGTTGATACTCAAGATTATATGCCATCGTTATTAGATATTCTACCCACTGGTGTTTCCCCAAGGATCCTTAGTGGTACAGTGGGCTAAGCATCGGGTTGCTAACTGCAAAGTCAGAAGTTGCTCCAAAGAAGAAAGATGAAGTTTACAGCTCCACAAACCCTTTGGAAGCATTCTACCCTATCCAGGAGGGTCTCTGTGAGTCAGAATCAGCTTGGCAGCAGTGGGGAGTGGTGGTGTGGTGTCTCTCTGAAACAGAAAATGGTTTCAATGCCCACATGGAGTCAGAACTCCCCCAATCCTACCATTTTAAAAGGCTGATTTAAAAGGAGGTTTGTCTAAGGTCATTGTCATCAACTTATCTAGCCTTGGATATAACCTGGATGAGACTGTTGTCCTTTGAAGCAATGATCATTTAAAGCTATGCCTTTCTCTTTAGGGTCAACTGAGGTAAACTCAGTTTTTCCTTATACTTGGCCAGAAACTTCAGAGGAGTTCACCTGGTTTGCTTGACTGAGTCTCACTCATGACCATATCTACTTGAGCCCATGTAGACCTTCCTCTAGCCTAGGTGCCCTCCACACACGTTTACAGTCTTTCAAACCACCTCTCTCCTGTATGAGGGGGCTCAGAGGTACAGGAAAGGAGAAGCAATGCTGACCATTGACTACCAACCAAGGATAGGCCATAGTTCAGTGCAAGACGCCAAGGGCTTGAGAATTCTAAATTCAAACCCAGGTCTTCTTGTTGAGTTGGAGGCTAGAGCATATTGCATTTTATAGATTCTTAGCACAGATAGAAGTCCTTGAGTCGTACAACTGGTTAGCAAACCCACATGGCACTTGAAAAGTGGACCATTCAAAGTCACCCAGAGCCACATTGTATGAAAGGCCTCATGATCTACTTCCAAATATCCAACTGTTGAAAACTCTGTTTAGTTCAGTTGTACTTGGACACACTTGGGATCATAATGGATTGAATTTTGTTCCCCCAGAATATGTGTCAGCTTGGCTGGGACAGGATACCCACTGCTTTGGCAGTTATATAATGATGTAATTATCCCCCATGAAGAGATCTGATCGGATCAGATATGATCTAATTTCAGGGGATTAGTGTGGGATACAACACCCTTACTCAGGATAAAGTTCTGATCTGGGGTAAGAGGAGTTTACCTGTGAACTGCATCAATTTTATCTTACAAGAGATAAAAATAGAGAGAAGCTAATAGAGAAAGAGGGACATCAGTTACATCAATAAAGACGAGTTGGGAGAGAAAGGTGTTCATTGGAACTAGTGTCCCTGTGCTGAGAACCTTCTAGATCCAGGGAAAGACTGATGCCAAGACACATGGCAATCTCCAAACAACATTGGGCCCACAGATGCTGAAAGGAGATGAGGACCTTCCTCCTGAATTGTGAGCCAACAAAGAGAGAAAGGTGTCCCCTAGAGGTGACACCTTGAATTTAAATGTCTAGCCTCATAAACCAAAAGGGAAGATCATGCTCAACATTGCTTAAGCCGAGCTGAATAAAGCAATTAAGCCTCAAGTTCTAATATTAACGAATTCTATGGGCAAAATGCTAATTTTGATGCAGGAAGTATTGAAAGAAGATGCAAGTAATAAAAAGTGTGATAGTGAAGGTTTTGTGTCAACTGGACTGGACCAGGAGTCTCAGTGGTTTAGCAGTTTGGATGTATTTATCACCTCCACGATGTTGTTGTTGTTTTTAGGTGCCATTGAGGTGGCACTGACTCATAGCAACCCTATGCACAACAGATTGAAACACTGCTCAGTCCTGGAACAACCTCTCAATCATTGCTACGCTTGAGCCTGTTGATGCTGCCACTTGGCCAATCCATTTCATTGGGGGTCTTCCTCTTTTTCTCTGACCCTCCGTGTTACCAAACATGATATCCTTTTCCAGTGACTGGTCCCTCCTGACAATATGTCTCAAGTACAAAAGACTAAGTCTCACCATCCTGGCTCCCAATAAACACTCTGGCTGCACTTCTTCTAACACACATCTGTTGGTTCTTTTGGCAGGCCATGGTACTTTCAGTATTCTACTCCATCAACATAACTTAAATGCATCAATTCTTCTACAGTCTTCCTTATTCACTATCCAACTTTTGCATCCATATGAGGTTACTGAAAATACCATGGCTTGGGTCAAGTGACCATAGTCCTCAAACTTACATCTTTGCTGTTCAACACTTTAAACAAAAGAGTGTTGATGGTTAATCCAAGAAAAATAAAGTTGTTGACAATTTCAATCTTTTCTCCATTTATATGGATATTATTTATTGGTAGAGTTGGGAGGAGCTTTGTTTTCTTTACATTGAGGTGCAACCCATACAGAAGGCTGTGGTCTTTGATCTTCATCAATAACTATTTTAATTCCTCTTGGCTTTCAGCAAGCAAGGTTGTATCATCTGCATACCACAGGTTGTTAATTTGCCTTCCTCCAATTCTAATGCCATGTCCTTCTTCATATAATCCAGCTTTCTGGACTATTTGCTCAGCATACAGACTGAATAAATACAGCCTGACACACACCTTTCCTAATTGTAAACCATTCAATGGTACCTTGTTCTATTCTGAACAACTGTCTGTTGATCCATGCACAGGTTCTGCATGGACACAATTAAGTGTTCCAGAATACTCATAGTTCGCAATATTGTCCACAACTTGTCATGTGCCACATGATCAAAAGCCCTTGCATAGTCAATAAAGCACAAAGAAACATCTTTCTGGTAGTCTCTGCTTTCAGACAAACTCCATCTGATGTCACCAATGAGATCCCTCATTCCACGTCGTCTCCTGAAAGCAGCTTGAACCTCTGGAAGTTCTCTGTCAATGCATGCTTGCTGCATTTCTGTATTACCTTTAGTAAAACTTTAAGCATGTGGGATGGGATAGAAATGATATTGTCCCATAATTTCCACATTCCATTGGGTCATCTCTCTTTGGAATGGGCACAAATATGGATTTCTTCCAATCAGTTGACCAGGTAGTTTTCTTCCAAATTTCTTAGCTTAGATGAGTAAGTGCTGCTTCAGTTTGTTGAAATATTTCAATTGTATTCCATCAATTCCCGGTGCCTTGTCCTTTGCCAATGACTTCAATGCACCTTGTTCATCTTCCTTGAGGATCATTGGCTCTTGATCATATGTGACTTCTTAAAATGGTTGAACATCGACCATTTCTTTTTGTTACAGAGATTCTGTGTATTCCTTCCAAATTCTTTTGATGTTTTCTCCATCATACAGTATTTTGCCCATAGAAACCTTCAATACCACAAGTCAAGGTTTGAATATTTTCTTCAGTTCTCTCAGCTTGAGAAATGATGAGTGTTCTTCCCTTTTGGATTTCTAACTTGAGGTCTCTGCACATTTTGTTATAATAATTGCCTTTGTCATCTAGAGATGCCCTTTGAAATTTTCTATTCAGTTCTTGTACCTCCTCACTTCTTCCGTTTTCTTTAGCATCTCTACGCTGTAGAGCAAGTTTCAGAGTCTCCTCTCACATTCATTTGGACTTTTCTTTCTTTTGTCTTCTCAATGACCTTTGCTTTCTTTCTGTATGATGTTCTTGATGTCATCCCACAACACTTTTGGTCTTTGTTCTTTGTTGTTTTTGTTATTAGGTGCCATCGAGTTGGTACCGACTCATAGCGACACTATGCAGAACAGAACGAAACACTGCCTGGGCCTGGGACAACCTCAAAATTGTTGCCACGCTTGAGTCCATTGATGCTACCACTTTGTCAATCCATCTCACTGGGGGTCTTCATCATTTTCTCCTACCCTCCATATGACCAAACACGATATCCTTCTCCAATGACCGGTCCCTCTTGACAATACGTTCAAAGTATGAGAGATGAAGTCTGGCCATCCTGGCTTCCAAGGAGCACTCTGGCTGCACTTATTCCAACACAGATCTGTTGGTTCTTTTGGCAGCCCATGGCACTTTCAATATTTTTCTCCAACATCATAACACAAAAGCATAAATTCTTCTATGGTCTTCCTTATTTACTGTCCAACTTTCACATGCATATGAGGTTATTGAAAATACCATGGCTTGGGTCAGGCACAACTTAGTCCTCAAACTGACATCTTTGTTTTTCAACACTTTAAAAAGGTATTGTGCAGCAGATTTGCCTAATGCAATACGTTGTTTGATTTCTTGACTGCTGCTTCCAAGAGTGTTGATAGTTGATCCAAGAAGAATGAAGTCCTTGACAACTTCAATCTTTTCTCCGTTGGTAAGAATGTTGTTTCTTGGTGCAGTGGTGAGTTGGAGGAGAATATTAAAAGTGCCATGGGCTGCCCATAGAGCCAACAGACCTGTGTTAGAAGAAGTGCAGCCAGAGTGCTCCTTGGAGGCCAAGATGGCCAAACTTTGTCTCTCATACTTCAGACATATTGTCAGGAGGGAGCAGTCGCTGGAGAAGGATATCATGTTTGGAAGGTTGGAGGGTCAGAGAAAAAGAGGAAGACCACCCCCCCCCCAGTGAGATGGATTGACCAAGTGGCAGCAACAATGGGCTCAAGTGTGACAACAATAGTGAGGTTGGCCCAGGATCAGGCAGTGTTTCATTATGCTGTGCATAAGGTCACTATGAGTCTGCACCGACTCGATGGCATCTAACAAGAACAGCAACAGAACATAGAGTTAACAGTATGTTTTCTATAATCCTACCCCAGGGTCAAGAGGGACACATGTGCTACCTAATATATATCAAAGTGTATTATTTCATAACAGAATTTCAGAAATGATCCTTGATCTGGCATGCCTTCCATTAATGAAAACACATGGTATCAACTAAAAATTCAAAGTAGAAAATGATCATGAAATGGTTAAGAGTTTCCAGTTCTTTTTAATTAGCTTTTGAAATCAATGACATAGATAATACAGGACAAAATGCCTCCTGGCCTTTTCCCTCTAATGTTAAAATTCCCTTTGTGACAATACACATTTCTGTGTGTCTCTACCTGATGAAGACTGATTTTCCAAATGGTGATCAGTCTAATTCTCAGTTTCCACTACCCCAGCTTCTGCCGGATCCCTTAGGTCACTGGTTGAATTTTCAAGCTTCTTTTTCTCCTTTGCCTTTTGTTTTACATTAAACTGGCAAGCTCTTCATTTTTCTCTGTGATGTATTTTAGCAGTGAATTGCTCCTCCTGTCTAAGAGCTTCACATCCTCGGTGTTAATTGTGTTTCTTTTTGCGTGTCTGGCAAACATTTCAAGATCTTTTGCAAAATTTTCGCACTGTCAAAAAGTCACCTCTGAAATCCCTGCAATGGTTTGTTGGCTGAACTGCAACTTCCTCACAAAGACAAATAACAGTGTAGAGAACCGCTGTTGTTCCTCAGCCTCCTGGTCGTCCTTCACCGCAGAAGACCAGCCCTGCAGAAAGAGTCCCATCTGAATCTATACATCATCTCAAGAAGAGATGTAATACAGTAGACAAGGGTGATTGAACATCAGTAGAGTTGCGGGATGATATCAAGAACATCATACAGGAATAAAGCAAAAGGACATTAGAAAGGTAAGAAAGAAAGAAAAGACCAAAATGATGTCAGAAGAGTCTCTGAAACTTGCTCTCCAGTGTAGAGATGCTAAAATGAAGGGAAGAAATGAGGAGATAATAGAGTTGAACAGAAAATTTTCAAAGGCAGCTCGAGTAAGCAAAGTTAAATGTTATAATGAAATGTACAAAAATCTGGTGTTAGAAAATCATAAGGGAAGAACACACTCAGCATTTCTCAAGCTGCAAGAACTAAAGAAAAAATTCAAGCATCAACCTGAAATATTGAAGGATTCTATGAGCAAACTATTGAATGATACAGAAAGCATCAAAAGAACATGGAAGGAATACACTGATTCACTTTACTAAAAAGAAATGATTGATGTTCAACCTTCTCAACAGGTAGTACATGATCAAGAGCCAGTCATACTGAAGCAAGAAGTGCAAGGTTCACGAAAGAAGCTGGCAAGGAACAAGGCTCCAAGAATTGATGCAACAAAAATGGAAATGTTTTAACAAACTGCTGTATCACTGGGTGAATTCACTCATTTATGCCAAGAAATTTGGAAGACAGCTACCTGGCCAAGAGACTGATTGTTGTTGTTAAGTGCCGTCCGAGTCGGTTCCGACCCATAGCAACCCTGTACAGGGTTTCCGAGGATGTAAATCTTTACGGGAGTAGAAAACCTCATCTTTCTCCCGCAGAGCAGCTGGTAGTTTCAAACCGCTGACCTTAAGGTTCGCAGCCCGATTCGTAACCACTACGCTACCAGAGATTGGAGGAGATCCATATTTGTGCACATTCCAAAAAGACATAACTCAACGGAATGCAGAAATCATCAGACAACATCATTAATATCGCATGCAAGTAAAATTTTGCTGAAGATAATTAGGAAATGGCGGTGACATACATTAACAGTGAACTTCCAGAGGTTCAAGCCAGATTCAGACAAGGATGTGTAACAAGAGATATCATTGTTGACGTCAGATAGATCTTCACTGAAAGCAGAGAATATCAGAAAAATGTTTGCCTGTGATTTAGTAACTATGCAAAGGCTTTTGACTGTGTGGATCATGACAAACTATGGACAGCATTGAGGTGAATAAGTATTCTGGAACACTTAGTCATGCTCATGAGGAATATGTACATAGACTAGAACAAAGGGACACGGAGTGGTTTAATATTTGGAAAGGTATGCACCAGGATTGTATTCTTTCACCATACTTATTCAATCTGTATGCTGATCAAGTAATCCTAGAAACTGGATAATATAAAGAAGAACATGGGATCAGGATTGGAGGAAAACTTAACAACCTTTGATGTGCACATGCAACTCTGCTTGCTAAAAGCAAAATACTTACTGATGAAGATCAAAGATCACAGCCTTTGCTATGGGTTGCACCTCCACATAAACAAAACAAAAATCCTCACAACTGCACCAATAAATGATATATAATTAAATGGAGAAAAAAATTGAAGTTGTCAAAGATTGAATTTTGCTCAAATCAACCATTAACACTCATGGAAGCAGTAGTCAAGAAATCAAATGATGCATTGGGTTAGGCAAATTTGCTGCACAAGACCTCTTTAAAGCACCAAAGAGCAAAGATGTCAGTTTGAGGTTTAAGGTGTGCTTGACTCAAGCCATAGTATTTTCAATAGTTTCATATGAATGCAAAAGTTGGACAGTGCATAAGGAAGACTGTAGAAGAATTGATGCATTTGAGTTGTAGTGTCGGGGAAGAATATTAAATGCATCATGGACTGCCAGAAGAACAAACAAACCTGGGTTGGAAAAAGTACTGCCAGAGTGCTCCTTAGAAGTCAGGATGGTGAGATCTCATCTCTTATAATTTGGACATATTATCAGGACGTACCAGTCCATAGAGAATAACATCATGCTTGGTAAAGTGGAGGGTCAGTGAAAAAGAAGGAGATCCCCTATGAGATGGATTTACACAATGGCAGTATTAATGAGCTCAAGTTCAGCAACGGTTATGAGATTGATGCAAAAACAGTCAGTGTTTTGTTCTGTTGTAAACAATGTCACTATTAGTAGGTATTGACTTGGTGGCATCTAACTATAACAACAACATGATGTTCCTGTGGTCAGATGTAATCTGCAGGATTAGACTATATCTTGATTCAATCTCTTTTTAAATATAAAAAGAGAGAGAAGTGAGCAGAGAATGAGGAATACACTACTGAGATAGTAGAGCCCCGGGGGTGGAGAGCATCCTTTAAATATGGGGTCCCTGCACTGTGCAGCTCTCAGATCCAGAGAAAGATTTACACACAGACAAATGGATAACTGCAAGGAATGCTGGAGCTACTGATGCTGAAATGAACCAACACCTTCCTCCAGAGCTGGTATCTTCAATTCAGAGTTCTAGTCTCCCAAACTGTGGGAGAATAAATTACTATTTCTTAAAACCATCCATTTATGGTATGTCTGTTATAGCAGCTCTACATAACCAAGACACTCAGAGTCTTTGTACCAAAAAGAATTGGATGATGTTCAAATATTTCAAGAAGTAGCATATGCTAAAGAACCAATCGTATTGAAGGAAGAATTTCTAGCTGCATTGAAGATATTAGCCAAAAACTAGGCTTCAAGAATTGACAGAATGCCACTGAAATGTTTCAACAACCTGATGTATCACTGGGAAACATTCACTTGTCTATGCCAAGAAATTTGGAAGACAACTACCTGGCCAAATTACTGGAAGAGATCCATACTTGTACCCATTCCAAAAAGAGATGACTTTACAGAATGTGGAGATCATCAAACAATATCATTAACATGGCAGCTAACTAGCACTGTGCTGATCATAATGCAAAAACATTTATAGCACTACATGGACAGGGGTTGCTAGAAATTCAAGCTGGATTCAGAAGAGGACATGGGACGAGTGATACAATTGCTCAGCATACAAAATGCATAAGAAATCAAATCAATCTTGGCTGACAGCAGAGAATACCAGAAAAATGTTTACTTGTGTTTTATTAACTTTGCAAAGGCATTCAACTGTATGGATCATAACAAACTATGGATAACACTGCAAAAGATGAGAACTCAAGAGCATTTCATTGTGCTCATGAGGAAGCTGTACATAGAACAAGAGGCTGTGGCTGAAACAGAACAAGGGATATTGCTTGGTTTAAAATCATGAAAATTGTGCATCAGACTGCATCTTCTCAGCATAGTTTATTGATCTGTATGCTGAACAAATAATCTGAGAAGCTGGACTATATGAAGTAGAACATGACATAAGGATTGGAGGAAGACTCTTGTACAACCTGCGATATGCAGATGACAAATTGCTTGCTGGAAGAGATGATGACTTGAAGCACTTGATGATGATCAAAGAATACAATCTTCAGTATGAATCACAGCTCATTGTAGATAAAACAAAACTCCTCAAAACTGGACCGATAAACAATACCATGATTAACAGAGAAAAAATCGAAGTTGTCAAAAATTTCATTTTATTTGGATCCACAATCGATGCTCATGGAAGAAGCAGTGAAGATATCAAGTGGTGTATTGCTTTGGGCAAATCAGTTGCAAAAGACCTCTTTAACAGTGTTAAAGATCAAAGGTGTCACTTTGAGGAGTAAGGTGAGGCTGACCCAAACCATGGTATTTTCAATTACTCATATGCATTTGAAAGCTGGACAATAAACAAGGAAGACTGGGAAATAATTGATGTGTTTGGATTATGGTGTTGGAGGAGAATATCAGAAGTACTGTGGACTGCTAGAAAAGCAAACAAATCTATATTAGAAGAAATACAGACAAAATGCTCTCTCGAACTGAGGATGGTCAGATTTTATCTCAGGTACTTTGGACATGTTTTCAGAAGGGACCAGTCCCTGGAGGAGAACATCATGCTTGGTACAAGAGGAAGACTCCCAACGAGTTGGATTAATACTATATTGCAGCAATGGATTTAAGCATAGCAATTGTGAGACTAGTGCAGGAATTGGCAGTGTTTTATTCTATTGGTTGGTGCCAACTCAATGGCTCCCAACAGCAGAATACATTTCTGGTTTGCTAAAACCATCCACTTGGGGTATTTCTGTCACAACAGCACTAGAGATCTAAGACAGGATCATTATGAGTTGGGGATGACGCTACAGCTATTAGCTAGGATATTTTGACATGTGGTATGTAGGTCTCTCGGACCATAGTAGCTCCATGGGGTAAGCACTGGACTGTGAACCACAATCTCAGTGGTTTGAACCTACCAGCCACTTTGCAGGAGAAAAATGAGACTTTCTGCTTCAGCAAAAAGATTGAAAGCCTCAGAAACCCTATACAGGGTCACTATAAAACTGAGTCCATAGCATTTGGCAAGAAAAACATAAAGATGGCTATTTGTTCTTCTAATTATTTTTGTATTGTCGTTAAGTGCTATCAAGTCATTTCTTACTCATAGTGACCTCATAAGGCTTTTCTAGGCTGTAATCTTTATGGGAACAGATCACTACGTCTGTTTTCTTATGGAGCCATTAGGGGCTTCAAACTGTCACCCTTTCTGTTAACAGCCAAGTGCTTAACCACTGTGCCACCAGGGCTCTTTCTGCTGCTTGAGACATCAAAAATGGAGAGGCAGGCCTGGACAGAAAGCGCCCTGTGGAATCTGACGTATGACAAATACGGAGGCATCCACCTTTCTCTGGTGGCATCCTCTAAGATATATAAAGACATACAATTAAAGATCCTTTTTACATCTTTTCATAATGATTTTCCAAATTGTCTAAAAGAAAGCATTGTATTTTTAGATTACATTTTGGCAAACAACTTCCATTTAAATGAAGAGTGATAGTTCCTTTGAAATCATTTTGTTCCTCCACGAACTTTAGGTAAAAACTGAAATATGCAAACACTTACAATAAGCCCAGGTGGCCTTCTCCCACAGAGAGCACACTGAGTTGAGATTTTTTTGAGAAATGAAATAAGAAATTCAGTATGTGGCTCATGCCAGAGCATGATTTTTTTTTCCCAGACAAATTGAGACAAAGATGACATTTCACTCTGTAGGTATTAGGGGATCCTGGAAACATACACCTGAGCAATCAAGTCAGGTCTGTCCAGAGGGTTGTCATCTCATTCCCTGCACTGCATCTTCCTGGACAGAAGTGGTGATTGGAAAAGGTGGTGGGTGGAAGATGGATGTAGGTGGGCCTCTACTACCAGGTTAAACCATGTTAATGCTATTTTTATAATTAATTGGATTACTGGTTTTCACCTGAGAAAACATATTTTGTTTTTGTTTGTTAATTTTGGTGAAAGTACACACAGCAGAGCACACACACACATCCCTCCCTCACTGTGTACATGTACAATTCAATCACATTCACCGCTTTCTCCCCAAATGTTTTCCTCACCTCTGACTTAAACTCGCTGTCCCCTGATCTTCCCATCTGTGCTGTAGAGGCCCTGTTGATAATTTGAGCTCATGTAGCTATAAGGTCTCAACAAGTTAGTGAGAAAATGGAATTAAAGATAGTAGAATGTTTCCACGAACTTTCTGAAGCTCCTTGGTAACTCTTTAAAAGAGCAAAATGTTCCTTTACTAAATCAGCTACATTGTTGTTTCATCTGAAGATGACTTCAGGGGATAATTTTGGTTCATTGTTTACAGGTTTTCTCAGAGCCATGGATTTGGGGTCTCCCCAAGTCTCAAAAGATCAAGTAAGTCGGAATTCTGAAAGAATTTGCAATTCTCTTCCACAGCTGTCCCCTTTTGATTAGGTGTCTTGGAGTCAATTCCAGCTCACAGGGACCCTCTGCACAACAGAACGAAGCACCGCCCAGCTCTGCACCATCCTCACAATTATTTATGTGTGAGTCCATTGTTGCTGCCACTGTGTCAATCCATCTTGTTGGGGGTCTTCTGGTTTCTTGTTGACTCTCCACTTTATGAAGTATGATGGTTTCTCTTAACAACATGTCCAAAGTACAAGAGACAAAGTCTCATTGTTCTCATGTCCAAGGAGCATTTTGACTGTACTTTTTCCTAGACAGACTTATGTATTCTTCTGGCAGTCCGTTGCTATTTCAATATTCCTCAATGCCATATTTCAAATGTATCAATTCTTCTATGATTTTCCTAATTTCAAACTTTCAATTTGAGGTGATTGAAAATACCAGGGCTTGGGTCAGGTGCAGCATACATAGCCTTTGACACAGCTTTGCTCTTTGACACTTTAAGGAGGTCTTTTGCAGCAGCTTTGCCCAATGCAACACACCTTGGATTTTTTTATTACTACTTCCATGAGCATTGATTGTGGATCCAATGAAGTCTTTGACAGCTTGAATATTTTCCTCTTTATTATGCTGATATTGATTTGTCTAGGAGTGAGGACTTCTGTTTTCTTTATGTTGAGGTGCAATCTCTAGAAGACTGCCGTGGATGACTGTAGTTGGTCTTAGATCTTCATCAGCAAGTATTTCAAGTCCTCTTCACTTCCGACGAGCAAGGTTATGTCATCAGCGTATCATAGGTTGTCACTGAACATCCCTCCAATCCTGCTGCCACTATGGGCTTCACATAATTCAGCTTCTTGGATTATTGCTCAGTATACAAATTGGGTAAGTAGGATGAAAGGATACAACCCTCCTGCACAACTTCCCTGATTTTAATTCATTTAGTATTCCCTTGTTCTGTTTGAACCACTCATAGCCACTTAGAATAGGAACATAAAGATTCTTCATGAGCACAACTGAATGTTTTGAAACTTAACTTCTTCACTATGTTATTCACAGCTTATAAGGAGCCACGTAGTCAAATGCATTTGCATAGCCAATGAAGTACAAATAAACATCTCTGCTTTCAGCCAAGATCCATCTAATGTCAGCCATAATGTTCCTATTCTAAGTGCTCTTCTAAATACAGCTTGAATGTCTAGCAGTTCCCTGTCTATGTACTGCTGTAACCATATTCAAACTATCTTCAGCAAAATTTTACTTGCATGTAATCTAAATTATATTCTTCGATAATTTCCAAATTCGGTTGAGTCACCTCTCTTTGGAAAGGGTACAGAGATGGATCTCTTCCAATGTATTAGCTGGAAAGCTGTCTTTCAGGCTTCGTTGCATCGATGAATGAGCAGCTGCAGTCCCAACTCTGTGTCAGTGTGATGAAACATTTTGATTTGTATTCCTTCAATTCCTGGAGCCTTGTTTTCCAAGTCTATTGATTAGCTCTTTGGAAACCCTGTGCAGGGTTGCTATGAGTCAAAATCAACTCAACAGCACTTAACAATGATTAGCAAGGTTTTTTATATTGTTGTTTCATATATGAATGGATGCTTTTCTGCTAAGGTGTTTGGTTGCTAATAAATCCATAAAGTAATTTGCATTTTGGAAATATTTTCTGCAAGTCCCTTAAAATAAAATTTATACATTGGGTTCAAAGCCAATTACCCAGCACAGTGCGCTGACTCTCCCCATTTCAGGTGCTTGGTAGCATGGCCTGGCTTCTACAATGAGATGTGAGTTCCCAGTGGATCAGGCTCATCACTTAGCATTACAAATTATTCTAAAGGTCTCTGTATAAAAGTCTTCTTCACATTTCTAGGTCCTTTTGTTCATAGTTTTTTGCCCCAAGAAAAGGGAGAAGAGCAGAGTGCGGGACTCTATCCAGAGAAGCAGCAATGCCAAAAATAGAGGCAGAGAGGATGAAGTGGAGAGATGGAGCAGCTGGGGACTCTAGACTCAACGAGGGAGAGGGGCTGTGCGCTGGTGGCCAGGGAGGCAGGCTTGCAGGGTATGCCCTTTGATTGTTTTAATGATTATATATTCCTGAGTGCTTTGGTGTACATCCAAAAAAACACAGAGGGAATGGAAGCAAATGTTATTATGCTATTAAATGATTGATGATGCATGGAGGGGATTGTAATCATTGCAATGAAATGAAATACGATAGGATGAATATAAAGTTGATGTTCTCCCATGTGAACTATCACTCAATTCACAATAAAAACTTTAAAAGAAAAAAAAGTTTTTATCACCTCTCTATGATCTTCAATAGCTGTGAATTATAAACCTCACAGTTAAGCATACCTGTCTTAGCATTTATTAAGGTGCCAACGTATAATTGTTTCCCCTTCTGAAGAATTCAATGCCAAGTATTTGCAAAGTTTACAGTATGGGAACCAAAGTTTTGAATCTATTGTATTCTTAGCAACATTCAGAACAGAGAAGACCTTCAAATGAGCTTGTTTCTGTAGAGATTTGCCCATTAAAAATCAATCCATTGCTATGGAGTCAATTCTGACACAAAGACTCTGGAGGACAGAGGAGAAGTGTTCTGTGGGATTCCCAAGGTGGCCATTTTAGGAAAGCAGACTGTTCATCTTTCTCCTAGGTTTGAGATGCTGAGCTTTCATTAGCACTGAAGAGCTTTAACCACTGACCACTAACACATACAAATGCTACAACTGATAAAAACTGTACCCTTGTTCCCTCCACTCCCCAAAAATATCCTTTGGTTTGCAATCCCTAGTTCAAGTTTTCATCCCTTTCTTTAAATGAGACATGGTTTTTGCTCAAGTTGTTAGCTATCATTTAGACATGATTCATGAAGACCTGAGGGACAATGGGATCAGACTGCTGGGAGCCATAGGGTTTTCACTGGCTGATTTTCAGGAGTAGATCATCTGCCCTGTCTTCCTGGTCCATCGTGGTCTGGAAGCTCCTCTGAAATCTACTCACAGCACCATGCAAGCCTCTAGCTTTCTGCTCCTGTAAAGACCTACAGCCTCGGAAGCCGTGTACAGGGTCACTATGAGTCGGAACCGACTTCACGGCACATTACAACAACAACAACAATGACAGACGAGATGTGGCTGCCCTTGAGGAGCTCTGGCCAGAACAGAGCCCGGCTGTGCAGCATGAATGGTGAGAATGCTGTCACTGAGCAAACACTACCTTCTTAGGATGCTTTGTTGTTTGTCATTGCTTGCACACATGAGGAGAGCATGAAACCCAGACTCAGTCTTACACACATTCTAGGAGTTTTGTTGGAGAAAACCATACGCGAGGGCTTGAAAAAGTGGTTGTTGTTGTTGTTAAGTGCCATTGAGTCAGTTCCGACCCATAGCGACCCTGAACAGGATTTCCGAGGCTGTAAATCTTTACGGGAGCAGAAAGCCTCATCTTTCTCCCGTGGAGCAGCTAGTAGTTTTGAACTGCTGACCTTGCGGTTCGCAGTCCGATTTGTAACCACTACACTACCAGAGTGGTAGATAAATGGCATTAAAGGATAATGGAAATTTTCTATGAACTTTCTGAATCCCCCTCATCTAGACTAGATGTGCCCTGCAGGCTTTAGTCCAATTGGCTTAGACTCCATCCTAATGAAGATGGAGTCATAGGGCCAAGCACGGGATTCTCGCAGCCGTCAGAGTGCTCTCAAGTCGGTGCCTCTCATAGACTTTTTGTACCAGTTTAGAGTAAATGTTGAGGATAGCAACTTCCTGACAAGGAGATGACAGGTTGTGCTCATTGGGTAAATCTATTAGCAATTAGATGATTACAATCTACTATTCAAGTCACTGTCAAAAGATTAATAAAGTGAAGCCACTTCACCTTGATGTTATCAGGGAATTGTTTATTACACTTTCCACCGGAGTCTCTGAGCCGCTCTCCCTGTCTGCAGTCCTGCCCATAGTGGACTCTAAACAGTCAAGGAATAAGCTGACACATGTGTCTTTGACTCTGAGGCATATGTCAAAGACACCTGGGAACAAAGATCCTTCCAGAAGCCTGAATGGGAGAAAGCTGCTTGGACTCTGGAGCTGATGGAAGAACACCAGAGTGAAGAGTGTGTGGATCCATGAGGAAGAAGTGACAGGCTGTACTGAGCCACGTCAACTCATATAAGTCTCAAACAAGCTACACTGGGTGTGTCTTTAGAGACAAGGAAGGATCTTTAAAGGAGCCCTGGTGGCACAGTGGATTAAGCACTGAGCTGCTGACTGAAAGGTCAGTGGTTTGAGCCTACCAGTTGACCTTCAAGAGAAATACATGACAGTCTGCTTCCATGAAGATTTACCAGAAAATAAAAGCTGACCTGGGATTTATTCTGATTCATAGTGGGCCCATAGGACAGAGTAGAGCTGCTCCTTAGGTTTTCCGAGACTCTCAGTCTTTACGGGAGCAGACGTCCTCATCCTGCTTCGGTGGAGCTGTCCACTGGGCCACTTCTTTCATGAAGGTTTATCACCTTAGAAGCCTGCAGGGTCAACCCAAGTCAGAATCAATGGAGTGAGCACAATGCTGGGGTAAGGCATTCTAGTGGTGCACTGGTTGAACACTTGGATGCTAGCCAGAAGGTTGGCAATTCAAACCTACCCAACAACTCCAAAGGAGAAACGGCTGGCATTCTGCTCCCACAAAGATTCCACCTTAGAAAACCCTGCAAAAAGCAGCTTGATTGCACTTAGCAACAACCACAATAACAAGTGACACTGGAGGCTAGGCAACTGGTGTTTCAAATGGAACAGGGTCCCCATGATGGACAAGTTTCAGTGGAGCATCCAGACTTAGACTAGGAAGGTCAATTTAGCCATCTACTTCCGAAAATTGGCTAAAGGAACGCCCCACCCCCACCCCCAGGATTACAGAAAAATATTGTCTGATGTGGGGCTCAGAAACCCTATAGAAGGTCTCTGTGGGTTGGAACCAACTCCACAGCACTCAACAACAACAACAACAACCAAAGTTGGGAGGAACTCAACATCCACATACAGCCAATATCCACATAGCTACATGACTCAAGCAGACCAATGATCAAGATGGTGGAGGGCCTGGCCATGTTTCACTCAGTTGTACAAGTGAGTTGGGTCAGCCAACAATTAATTTGATATTGAGGCCCATTCTGTTGGCTCTGCTGCTTCTGACAAGGAAGAAATCTCTGTAGGAAGCTGAAAGTCAAGTCTGGAAGCACATGATTCAAGAAAGACCTTCTTAATAAAGGTGGTGAACCTGTAGAAGTGCCCTGAGGAAGCCTGGGTCTGAGCAGCTGAAAGACAGGAAAAGGGAATGTGCTTCAAGGCCAAGTCCTCCAGGACACAAGGTGGCTGCTTCTCTCCATGGCCGCTGTGCTTTGGGTTCTCACATGGCCAGTCCATGTCTCCAAGTCTCTCAGCATCATGTGCAAATATTTTCTAAGGTGACAGAGCTTAAAGGATTGAGTCCTTGGTCTCAGGAGGACAAGTTCAAATAACCTGGGCTGGTGAATGGGGATGAGAAAAGGTAAAAGCGTGATTCAATAAAAGATGGTCAAATAAAGAAGGTGGTTTTCAACCGGCATCCAACTTCTACACAAGAAAATCGTCCAGCAGCACACAGACACAAGCACAATGTAAGGCTGATGCCCTCTCTAGCCAGGGTGTGGACACTGCTGTAGTTACTTCCTTTATCATTGTTGTTTGCCATCGAGTCAGTACCAACTCATAGCAACCCTATGCACAACAGAATGAAACACTGCCCACTCCTGAGCCAACCTCACAATCATTGCTACTCCTGAGCGCATTGCTGCCACCACTGTGCCGATCCATCTCACTGGGGGTCTTCCTCTTTTTCACAACTCTCCACTTTGTTGTTGTTGTTCTTAGATGACATCAAGTTGGTACCGACTCATAGCGACCTTATGCACAGCCAAACAAAATACTGCCTGAACCTGGGCCAACCTCACTATCGTCGCCACGCTTGAGCCCACTGATCCTGCCACTTTGCCAATCCATCTCGCTGGGGGTCTTCCTCTTTTTCTCTGACCCTCTGCCTTACCAAACATGATCTCCTTCTCCAGCGACTAATCCCTCTTAAGCAGTAAAGTGGAGTACACTCTCCAGTGACTGGTCCCTCCTGATCATATGCCTGAAATATGAGAGACAAAGTCTGGCCATCCTGGCTTCCAAAGAGTATTCTGGCTGTAATTCTTCCAACACAGATTGGTTTGTTCTCTTGATAGTCGTGGTACTGTCAATATTCTCCTCCAGAACCATAGCTCAAAGGCATCAATTCTTCTATGGTTCCTTCAGCACAGACAGGATCAATACGATCTGTCCAACCCTAGTCCTGGGACACTACTTCATAGACATTAATGACACCAAAGCAGTTGCCATCTTGTCAGCCCGAACTCAAGGTGACCCACGTGTTTTAGAGGAGAACCATGCTCCGTAGGGTTTCCAGTGGCTGAGTGTTTGCAAGGAGACTGCTAGGCCCACCTTTTTTTTTAATGTTTATTGTGAATTATGTGATAGTTTACATAGCAGAACATTAGCTTTACATTCATACTATTGTATATCGTTTCATTGCCACGGTTATAATCCCCTCCATGCATCATCAACCAACCAAAGGGTATACCCTGCAAGCTTGCCCACTGGTTTTCAGCACACAACCCCGCTCCTTCTCTAGATCTAGAGTCCCCAGCTGCTCCATCTCTCCATGTCATCATCTCTGCCTCCATCTCTGGTGTCACTGCTTCTCTGGGTAGGGTCCTGCACTCTGCTCTTCTCCCTTGATGCTCCCAGGGACCTCCACTCCTGAAGTGCAAAGTCAATCACTCCCTCCTTTTCCTACAAAATGTCTACCTTTACATTTCCAACTCTCACAGTCAGTACTGATAACACTTATTCACTATTGTACCACAAGAGACCTATCCCCATCTCCTTTCATTAGGCCTTCCTTTTGAGGAGACTTTGGGTAGACTCCAACCTCCAACCTCTCCATTATCAGCTCTGTGTATTAACCATTTGCACCAGCCAGGGATTCTGAGAATGTTAATAATCCACGTCCGTGGAGTTGATGACTCATTTGTTGTTCTGAAGTGCCATTGAGTCGGTTCCAACCCATAGCGCCT
>NW_006408615.1:1655451-1681379 GCF_000296735.1 Chrysochloris asiatica | reverse complement strand
TTCCGACTCGATGGCACCTGACAACAACAACATAAGATGGAGTAGAACTGTCCTATAGGATAGAGATGGACTGCCCTATTGGATGGAGTAGGCCTGCCCTATAGGATGGAGATGGACTGCCCTATAGGATGGAGATGAACTGCTCTATAGGATGGAGTAGAACTACCCTATAGGATAGAGATGGACTGCCCTATTGGATGGAGTAGGACTGCCCTATTGGATGGAGTAGGACTGCCCTATAGGATGGAGTAGGGCTGCCCTATAGGATGGAGATGAACTGCTCAATAGGATGGAGTAGGACTGTCCTATAGGATAGAGATGGACTGCCCTATTGGATGGAGTAGGACTGCCCCAGTTTCCAAGGCAATCATGTTTACATACCTTTCTCTCTTAAAGCAGCCAGTGGCTTCCAACAGCTGAGCTTTCAGGACTTTAACTACTGTGCCACCAGAGCTCCTGAGATGTTGATTGTTGTTGTTGCTGTTGTGAGTGGCTGGTAAGCTTGAACTACCAACCTTGTGGTTCTAACTGATCTTGCTGTCCAGGGCATTAACCTTCTGTGCCACACCAGTACTCCAGAATGTTAATACACGGTATTTTTTTTTAAAAGAAAAGAGTAAACAGTGAGTTCAGTGGAATTAAATTGATTTTCTTTTAAGTCGTGAGACGTGGTCTCCATAGTTGCCATTGGGTCAATCTGACTTTAGCAGATCTTTGGTATCACAGATGGAGATGTCCCCCCGTGCTGCACCACCTTCATGATCACTGAGGTGTTTGAGCCCATTGTGGTGTCCACTGAGTCCATCAATCTCATGGAGAGTTTCGTTTGTTTCACGGTCCCTCCACTGGACCAAGCATGAGTTCTTTTCTAGAAACTGGTCTTTCCTGGTAATGTGTCTGAACTTCATGGAGCCTTGAAAGTACAAATGGACAAGGCCATGTCTAAGAACGGAATGCTGTTATGGCCATCCACAGGCTTCCTGACCCTTCCTATGGGTGTCTGCTTGGGGAATGACTGGGAAGCTCTGAGCCAGGTCTTGTCTCTGCTGTAGAGCTGCATGTTGACAGACTGGACTCTAAGTGGGACAGGCTAGACTCCTACCCTGCTCCTCACATGTCTGGTTGTGTGACGTTGGACTCCAAACCAATGATTTCTCCTCTAGGGGGGAAAAAAAAGACAATATTACCTGTATGTCAGGGTTGATGTAAGAACTGGATATGCATAAGACTCGAGGTAAGCACTCCAAAAATTTGGGGGCTATTGTCTTAGGTTCACTGAACAAGAGAGAAAAGGGTGCATTCTTTATCTGAATGCAAGATCCAACTCACTCCCTCGCTTCTGAATGAGCACCTGACCGCCTTACCTGGATCTGCTGTTTTTATCTATTTGTATATTTTTTATTGCCATGAAACTATGCTCACCAAAGCATGCACCAACAGAATAACTTCCACATTAACAATTCAATAACATTGATTGTATTTTCCATGTGAGGCCACCATTATCGCTAACCTTCTCTAAACGATTTCACCACCATTAATATAAACTCAATGTCCTCTAAACAATCGTTCTCCCTTTCTCCAGTCCTTCATCTTCGATCTCTATATATTTGTTATTTCATATATGTGAGTGTGGTGGCTCCATACTATAAGCACTGGACTGCAAACCACAAGGTCTGTGGTGTGATCACAGCAGTCACTCTGTGGAAGAAAGAGAGGCTTTCTGCTCCTGCAAGGATTTTAAAAGCCTCAGAAACCCTACACAGGGTCTCACTGAGTTACGACCAGCTTGAGCACTTAACAAAATCAACTCAATCTAAGTGAGTTACAGTATTTGTCCTTTTGCTATGGTCATGTTTCATGTTTTTTAGATCCATCAATATCATGGCATGCCACAGGAATTCTTCATTTCTCTTCAAGGCTGAGCAATATCCCATTGTGTACATGTATCACATCCCCTTTATCCATTTATCTGATGAGGAGCACTTAGGTTGTTCCTGACTTTTGGTTCTTGCGCACAGTGCTCCAATGAACACTGATACACAGATTTCTATTCATGTTCCTCCTGTCACTTCTTCTGGGATGGGATTGTTGGGTCTGAGGTTAGTCCTGTGGTCAACTTGTTGAGGAACTACCACACTGTTTCCCATAATGACTGTACCATTGTTGCTTTCATTATAAGAGATGTGCAATTAACAATAAGAAAAAATTTACCTGGCAGAGGTTTAACACTCTTTAATAACATCTCCATCAGATCGTAAATCCCTTTGAAGGAGTCTAGGGGAGCTCCCTGCTGCTCCCAGCTCTCACTAGATGTCTGCCCAGAGAACAAGCAATCCCTCAACCAGTTCCCATGAGGAATTGAGACCACGGCTTTCTACCGTGGGACCAGCCTCGCTGGCAGGCAACAATAAGAAGGTACAAGTACATTTCCCTAGTGCTTCAGAAGGGTGTGTGTGTGTGTGTGTGTAGGAAGTAAATTTTCAGAAGTGAGAGTTATAATTGAACCGAGTTCAAGAGAGCCAAGTATAATTTTAGCAACAAAAGTAGTTGGTTCCAGAAAAAGCAGTCCAGGAAGAGTCAAATTAAGTTGTAGTGAGATAATTGGAAGGAAGCTTGGTATGGCAGTGTTCTAAGTGTTACAGGGGAATGGAAATCTGAGCAGGGAAAAGTGAACTCTCCTGTCATCAGGATGAGGAAGAATGGAGAAGTGGAGCTTTCTGAAAGTTTGGGAGCTCAAAGAATTGCTATCTGGAATGTCAAGAACCACAGGTCCAGCCTAAGATTCTCAGTGAACACACGACCTGATTGAAACTGTGTGATAAGTAACTTGAAAACACGTTGCTGTTAAAGCAATCACAAAAGGACAAATATTACATAATTTTACTAATATGAAATCCCAGGAGTAGGCAGATGTATGGAGATGAGAGTTTAATAGTGGTTTCCAGAGGAAGGGAGGGGACCATTATTCAGGCAGCATTGAGTGTTTATTTATGGGGATGAAAATCTATCAAGGGACACTGGTGAACATGGTGGATATGAGTGACTTTATTGAAGGATTCACATGAAATATGTCCAATTGACTAACGTGTTCTCCATGTTTTTAAAACAATGAAGACTGAATACCTTGCTTCTTGCTTAAAAATTCTTACTCCCACAGTCCACAAAGCCGAGCCTCTTAACAGACACGATCTTGCTTCCTCTGCTTGGCAAGCTCCTTCCTTCCCAACAGCCACACACCTAGCCCTAATCTCAGTCAACTTGGAGTGACCTTGTTGTTGTTGCTGTTGTTAAGTGCCATCGAGTCGGTTCCAATCCATCGCAACCCTGTACAGGGTTTCCAAGGAGTAACTGGTGAGTTTGAACTGCCAACCTTGCAAATCAAACCAACTTTGAAGTCCAGCACATTAACCTACAGTGCCACACCAGAACTCTGAACCTGTCTCTCCAGAGGACTTGATCTGAACAGAGGTGATTTCTCTTCATCATTGGCCCCTCTCCCCTCTCTCCATACCCAAAGGAGTACCCAGAGAAAAATCAGTTTGCAAAACTGCTTAGTAGATGAACTTCAGGATTCCTGCCATCAGTCTTTGCTTTACCAGCATTTTCTTAGAGGTATTGGAAGAGCCATTTTATCTCTTTGTACCTGTTTTAAGGGATTTGAAACTAGATTGAAGAAATAAGTTTACTCATGAAATTGTGAGCCCATTAAATAAAATATTACTTTTTCAAAAGTTTATAAATTTCTTTGGGTGTTCTGAACCCAAGGACATCAGTCTTCTGTTGCAGACCATGTAGAAGTTCGAGGTCCACTGGGCCCGAGTGTCGCAGGCCGCTGGCTCTGAGGAACAAATTCTGGCCACTGGCAGTCATGGCAAATTGTTTTTCATCTTAGTGTTCAGTTACATTTTTTATTTAATTCCAAACATGAGCCCTTAATGTCCACAGATAAATGTGATATTTTCCTAAAAGCCCAGACTGTAAAGGTTTCAAGGGTAAAGCCTTTCTCCAAAGGATTAACTGAAAATAGTTTAACTACTTCCCAGTTCTTTGTTCTACAGACAAAAAAGCCATCCTCCCTGAATCTGTTCCAGGTGCAAGTTATTCAGCCAAGTTCCTGAAAACCTGGCTCAGGAAGCCAAAACAGCTGGACTCCGCCCAAGCCTTTTGTCCTTCCCTCTCACCTTCCCCCTGAGTTCAGGGGCTATAGACATGTTAATTGAGCCTGAGAAACCAAGTTGCAGGCCTGGAATTTGAACCAGCGAAGTACGATGTAAAGTTACCTGAATGTCTGGAAAATTACTGATGTTAGCTGTACCTTGTCTTAGTCCCTCCCAGCTTGCTGTGAAGCTCCTCCCCTAAATAAAACTGAGACGCAGACCGGCCCAGGTGTGCATTACAAGTTGGAGGGCATGCAGTAAAGATTGCAGGGCAGTGAATTGCTGCCTGCAGAGGCCACGATGCCTGTAGTCCCAAGTCTGCCCACCAGTGATGCATCCACCCTGGTTTCAGGGTGCCTCATTGTCCCCCTCCTTCTGTCTGTCTGTGTATTCTTTTGCTATCCCTATCGCCGCTGGATCTCCCCTCCTTGTGAACCAAACACTCGTGAACAACACAACTAACTATGTCGAGGACAGTCCCCGACAGTCTTCCATCTAAAGTGATGTTAACTAAACACTCATAGTGACGCAATATACAGTTTCTGATGCTGTAAATCTTTGTTGTTGTTGCCAGGTGCCATCGAGTCAGAACCGACTCATAGCGAACCCATGCACAGCAGAACGAAACAATGTCCAAACCTGGGCCAACCTCACTACCGCTGCCACACTTGATGCCATCAATGATGTCACCTGGCCAATCCATCTCTTTAGGGGTCTTCCTCTTTTTCTCTGACCCTCCACCTTACCCAGCATGACATCCTTCTCCAGCGACTTTTCTCTCTGGACAATGTGTCCAAAGTATGAGAGACGAAGCTTAGCCATCTTGGCCTCCAAAGAGCACTCTGGCTGCACTTCTTCCAAAACAGATCTATTGGTTCTTTTGGCAGTCCATGGCACTTTCAGTATTCTCCTCCAACATCATAATTCAAAGGCATCAATTCTTCCAAGATCTTCCTTATTCATTGTCCAGCCTTCGCATGCATATGAGGTTATTGAAAATACCATGGCCGGGGTCAGGCGCACCTTAGTCCTCAAGCTGACATCTCTGCTCTTCAATACTTTAAAAAGTTCCTGTGCAGCAGATTTGCCCAATGCAATACGTTGTCTGATCTCTTGACTGCTGCTTCTGTGAGTGTTGATAGTTGATCCAAGAAGAATGAAGTCCTTGACAACCTCAATCTATTCTCCATTGATAAGAATGCTGTTTATTGGTCCAGTGGTGAGGATTTTTGTTTTCTTTACATTGACTTGTAATCCATACGTAAGGCTGTGCTCTTTCATCTTCATCAGTAAATATTTTAAGTCCTCTTCACTTTCAGCAAGCAAAGTTGTATCATCTGCATATCTCAGGTGTAAATCTTTAAGAGAGCAGAAATCCTCATCTTTCTCCCAAGGAATGGCTGGTGGATTCGAACTGCTGGCCTTGCTGTTAGCAGTCCAACATATAACCCACGATACCACCAGAACTACTTGAATGGTTGTATTATTGTCAAGTTCCATTGAGTCATTTCCAACTCATAGTGAGCCTATGTAGGGTTTCCAAGGAAACAGCTGGAGTTTGAATCATGGGCCTCCCAGTTCAAACCAATCTTGTGACTCAGTGCTGATCCTACAGCACCAAATCAGGACTATATTGTTGTTGTTGTTGTTGTTGAGTGCTGTGAAGTCAGTACTGATGCATCACAACCCTGTTTAGGCTATCCAAGGAACAACTGGTGAGCTTGAACCACCGACTTTACACATCAAACTGACTTTGCAGTCCAGCACATTAACCCACAGTGCCACACCAGGAATCCACTCACTCCTTAATTCAACCCATGATTTGAAAATACAGGAGCTGTTGATGGCAATATAGCCCAGTCTCACTAACCCAGACATACTTGGGGAATGATGGCTATGTTCAATGACTGACAAGCCTGAATGATTGCATTTTACAAAGAAATATCACTTCACTGCTTTGAATCCTGGACAACAGATCAAGCAAGTCCCGCAGATGGCTCCTCTTGACTTGTCTGCTGTCAGCCTGCCATGGTCACACTAAGAGATGGTGCCATCAACAGCTTCAGAGGGCCTGCTGTAACATGGGCCAGAGGGAAGTTCCAAAGAACATTATCTGCTCTATGATGCCCCCAATGAAGCATCCCTGATGAAAATGTCTCAGACCTGAATGCTAAGCAATGATTTAGTACTCGTAATAAATTGTTCATTTTCTCCTAAGAGACAGCAAGGATATATAATAGAGTCTGCTGGTTTGTTCTACCAAGAAGCTCAGAGCCCAATGGGAAACTAAGTTTGCTTTTCCATCTTCCCACTGATATGACTTCTAGTCTTGATGGTATTACTTCCAAATTCTAATGTATTTACCATTTTATTTTTTATATACTATATTTTCTCCTAAGTGACTTTAAATTATTTGTGTAAGAAATTAATGACTGGATGGATTCATGGATAGATGGATGGGTGGGTGTATGGATGGAAGGAAGGTTGGATAGATGGAGGGAGGGAGGATGAGCAGATGGTTGAATGGGTGAGTAGATGGATGGATGATTGGGTGAATAGGTTATAGATGGGTGAATAAATTGATGTGTGGATGGATGAAGGAAAGGATGGATGGATGGATGGATGGATGGATGATGGATGGATGAGTAGGTGGAAGGTTGCATGGTTTGATGGAATGGGTGGATGAGTGGGTAGATGATGGGTTAATGGATGAAGGGAGGGAGCGATGAACAGATGGCTAGGTGGATGAATAGGTGGATGGGTGGGTGGATGGATGGATAGATGAGTGGGTGGATGGATGGATGGAAGGATAGGTGGATGGGTGGATAGATGCATGGATGAGTAAGTGGATGGATGGGTGGAGGTAGGGAAAGAGGGTGACTACTTGATGGTTAGTAGATGGATGGATGGGTGGATGGAAGGAAGGCGTGATAAGAAGATGGTTAACTGATTGATGGATGGATGGATGGATGAGTGAGTGGGTGGATGGTGGGAGGGAGTGAGAGGAGGAGGGAGAGAGGGAGGGATGAGCAGATGGTTAGGTGATGGATGGATGGATAAAGGTTGGATTTTTACTCATTTGCATTCAATTCTATTTTAATAATTATAAACATTAAAATTAGAATTAGAAACATTAACTGATTTTTATCAAAATACATGAAACTATTCAAATCAACCTAAATTCCTTGATTATCTTACATGCTTCGGGTAGTGTTATTTTTAGATGATTTTATTGAAATTGACTTCCTGAGAAGCAATTGTTTTAGACTTTAGAATAAATATTTGATTTCCCATTCAGTTTGAATCATACCAGTTAAAGCTGGTAGAGCAGTGGGTTAGGAGTTGGGCTGCTAGCCCCACGGTCAGTAGTTCAGATCTACCATCATAGGAGAAAGATGAAGCTTTCTAATCCTGTAAAGATTTACAGCCTTAGAAACCCTATGTAGGCTCACTGTGAGTCAGAACTGACTTGGTGGCCCACCACCAATTCTAAAAAACTGAAAGTTCTATTGTTATGTTATTTCAATCTAGTTAAATTTCATATACTTAAATTTTATAAATATGATAATAAATTTTACTCAGTGAACTTTTATCTGTTGCCACCATTATTTTGTGCTATTTCGACCGCTATGAAATAAATAATACGGAGAGTCCATAGGTCTCTGTTATTTCAAAGAAAATGGTGAGAAACGTCTCTCAGATATCAGAGTTGTTCTGTGTGTGGTTCAGAATTTGTTTATTGCCAAATTTTGTTTTCTTTTTAACACCAAAATGCAAATGTGGGTGATGTCATCAGCTGCAACATTGAACATACAGTAGACCACAAAACAAAATCCCACTCAGTCCTGCGCTATACCTATGACTAGTTATGAATCAGACAGTTGTGATCCATAGAGGTTTGTTTTGGGTTTTGGTTTTGTTTTTTACGGGGCTAGACAGGAGGTGATTTTCAGAAGTAGATTACCAGGCTTGTCTTCCTAGTCTATCTTAGTCTGAAGGCTACACACCCACATAGAGACCTCTGTTGACAGATACTTAACTTGAGGTGTATTCTGGGAATTAACTCTCATTCTCCCACTTGAAAGGTAAGAATTCTATCAAGGAAGCCCAACTGCCTCATTAAAACAAATACTTTGCTGTTTTTGTTGCGCATCACTGATTCATAGCACCTTACAGGACTGTCCCTTAGAGGTTCCTTAGAGTGCCCTAGACTGTAATCTTTAAGGATGTAGATGGTCAGGCCTTTTCTTCTGCTGAGTTCTAACTACTGAAGTTTCAGTGAGCAGTGGAGCATCGAAACCATTCAACCACAGGATCCTGAGAACCAGCAAGCGGGAAATACCTAATGTGCAGAGAATGCAGGCCAGAGCGCGGACCTCTCCAAAGGGATGGCTTGCTGGGGTGGACTGGCTGCCCTGCACCACCTCGCTCCGCCAGCCTTCACAATTATTAATGGGGCTGGAGCCAGGGACAGGAAAGTGCCCGGCACTTCAGATGGAGTGGATAATAGAGCAAGTGAAAAGAATGAAAATTTATCTTCCTCTTATTTTTCACCCCTGTCTGGGATTAAAAAGCGCTCCGATGTGGACGTGTGATTCATGGCTTGGCTATTCTTTTGTGGAGTTCCCTAAATATTTTGTAGCCAGCTTTGACTTGGAAATGCAGCCTTTGAAATATCTTTACTTGACCAAGAGGTCCCAATTGACGTTAAAATAATGATTATCACATATTTTGCATTTCGCAGAAAAGTATATTGGAATAATATCACTCACACCGGCCTCGCCAATGAAAGTGATTTAGGGGTGAGGCTCTGATTCGGAATATATCGTGGAGGGACCTCCATCTAACTCCCATAAAAGTCTGACGGGGAGGCGGGCGCCGTTTTTACAGGACTTTTCTTCGGTCTAGAGGGAGCCTTATTTCCGCTTTAGGCACTTTCAGAAACTCTCCTGTTGGCTGAATTTATGAACTCGAGGACAGTGGCCTCTTTGTGCCTGGAGACACGTGACTTAAGAACTTCATTCAGGAGGGTGATGGATGAGTTATGTCACCAGACACACGAGGGGACTTCAAAGAGTTCATGGGAAAATTCCAATATTTTTTTATTCCATTTTTCCATGGATTTTTTTGAAGCTCTCTTGTATGTGTTAAATCCTCAGGCCTTACACCTGTGAATGTGACCTTCCTGAAAATGGGATTTTTCTTTTCAGTTCTATCGGTTAAGAATGTTATCTCAGAAACAGATGGGTCCTACATACTTTCTGAATGATGTCTTAAAAAAGAGACATCACAAAAGCCCCAGGGTGGTGCATATAATTTGTGCTAGGCTGATAAACAAATGGTGAGCAGTTGGAACTCAGCCAGCAGCTCTGCGGAAGAAATGCCTGGTGATCCGCCTCATAAAGATCACCGTCAAGAAAACCCTATGGGGCTATTCTGCTCTGTAACACCATAAGTCTCAAAATGGCAAGAGCAAACAGGTGTCAGAGATGGGCGAGATGTCCCTGTGAGGACAGAGTAGCCAGGACAACAACGATTACCATCAGCCACTGGAACTTGGAGAGAACCATGGGCAGGTCCTCTCCAAGCCTCCAGAAGGAATTCCCATGGCCGAAGCCCTGACTTGGACTTCTAGCCCTCAGAACTGTGTGAGGATGAATTTTTGTCCTTTAAAGCCATCTGCTTTATGATATTTTGTGTTGGCAGCCCTTGGGGACCCAGAGACTGAGTCTCCATGTTCAGATATCCCTCTGGTATAGAAAACATGTCCCAGGATGATATGAAGGGAAATCAAAGAATTCCCAAGACCTGAGTCCCAAGGATGTATCATTTGGGACTTCATTCTTGGGAAGAATGTAAGATTTTATTTCTTCATCTTTTTTTATTTGGCAAAGCTTTCTTAAGCAGCTAATATGTACCAGGCTCTCTCCCTGGATCTGGGGGTGTCAGAGAAAGCAAACAGAACCAAACTTCAACTTGTGCGTACTATCTAGCTGCTTGTCCTCTTGTTGTTAAGTGCTGTCCAGCCAGTTCTGACCCATAACGACCCTGTATAGGGTTCTCAAGGCTATAAATCTTTACGGGAGCAGGCAGACTCATCTTCCTCCCACAGAGCAGCTGGTAGTTTCGAACTGTTGACCTTGTGGTTAGTGGTCCAACAAGTAACTCACTACATCAACAGGGCAGAAAAAAAAACAGCATAAATTAATACACAGGACCCCAGCGAATCCAAGGAAACACATCCTGGGACAGGAACCAAGTAGACAGGGGCAGGAAGCGGGGTGGGGGTGGGGGTGCTGGAGTGCAATTTTCAACAGAACAGTCAGGGGGTCTTGTGTCTGCATAAGTGTCTGACTTTGTAGAGCAGACACGTATTAGTACCTGCAGTCTGGGAGTGCAAACAAGGTCTCGGTCGTGCAGATTCCTTCCTTGGGAATCCTCCCCTAGGATGTACTTGCATCTCTGCTTCATCAGCTCATCTATAACTCAGAGGTGATGAGGTTTCAGACCCATCTACACTGGTACTTAAGGAACTCTGGTAGCATAGTGGTTTCAAGTCGGGCTGCCAACCTCAAGGTCAGCAGTTCGAAACTACCAGTAGTTCCACGGGAGAAAGATGAGGCGTTCTGCTCCCATAAAGATTTACAGCCTCGGAAACCCTGTGCAGAGTCGCTATGAGTCAGAACCGACTCCACGGTACATAACAACAACAACAACAACACACTGGTACTTGCATCGGTGCTTCATCTGCTCGTCTATAACTCAGAGGTAATGAGATTTCCGACCCATCTACACTCGTATGGGATTCCTGTTGTGACACTATAGGATAATCACTGGACGGTGAACCGCAAGGTCAGCAGTTCAAACCCACCAGCTGCTCTTCAGAAACCCTATACAGGGTTGTCAGGAGTCAGAATCCACTAGACAGCCTTAGCATAACACAGAGATATGACCTCATTAACATCACAAAGAAAGATCTGTTCCCAAACAGAATCACATTCATAGATTAGGGTTCCAACACTAGAGGGCAAAAAGCATTCAGTGACATAAGCTTTTCCAGAGAGATGGTATTATGAGCCCAAACCAGAAGGTGGAGCCAAGTGGGGACCAGGAAGCCCAGACACAAATACAGCTGTGCAAAAGCCCTGGGGAATGTGGTGCAGAGAAGTGTGTCCACGTGACCTACCTCTCCATGGCTGGAGCCCTGGTATGCAAGACACCAATGAGCTAACCACAAGATCAGTGATTCAAGCCCACCAGCCACTCCTCAGAAATGCTACATAGTGTCACTATGAGTCAGAATCAACTTGGCAACACTTAGCAACAACAGTCATGGTCTTGGGACTCCCACGAATAATTGGATGGGACTATGTATATAGCGTCATGGTAATGAGTTGGGCTGCTAACCTCATGGTCAGCAGTTCAAAACTACCAGCAGTCCCGCGGGAGAAAGATGAGGCTTTCTGCTCCTGTAAAGATTTACAGTCTTGGAAACCCTGTACAGGGTTGCTATGGGTCGGAACCAATTTGATAGCACTTAACAACAACAACAACATGTATATACAGTGCTTGTGGTTGACCAAGGGAATTGGACAGTTTTTCTCATGAAAGAAAGTGAATGGAACATGTGTGAATCCTGCATCTGGCTGGTCTTCTAATCCCTGGTTCTCAGAACTTGAGTATGCGGCCTATTGCATTCCCTGTTGGTTTTGGGAGTCATTAGTCTCCACCATCTGTGAGTCAGCTGTCTGCCATCTTATCTGCCAAACTTGGAGTCATTTAACTCTGCAGCCAAAGCTTGATGCCTGATCTGCTGGTCTTAACTCCATGAGCCCCTGCAGCTATGTGAGTCAGGGGAAGCCTCCAACCTGACATCTTGGGACTTCACATGTTATTTTTGAGCTCACTGGTGATGCCACTGTGTCAATCCATCTTATTTTCATTGACATTCCACTTTACCATACATGATGTCATTCTCTAGGGACTATTTCTTCTTGACATGTCCAAAGTATGAAATAAGTCTCTCAATTGTCCCTTCTAAGGAGTAATCTGGCCATACTTCTTCCAAAACATTGTACATTCTTTTAGCAGTCGATGGTATTTTGATATTCTTCGCCAACGCCATAATTCAAATGCATCAATTCTTCTATGGTCTTCCTTATCCATTTTCCAATTTTCACATGCATATGAGTTTATTGAAAATACATGGTTGGATCAAGTGCATCTTAGTTCTCAAACTGACGTCTTTGCTCTTGAACACTTTAAAGAGATCTTGTGCAGCAGATTTGCCTAATGCTGCATGTCATTTGATTTCTTGACTGCTGTCTCCAAGGGCTTTGATTGTGGATCATAGTAAAATGAAATCTTTGACAACTTTAATCTTTTCTCAGTTTATCATGACACTATGTATTGATTCTGCTATGAGGATTTTCTTTATACAGAGGTGCAATCCATACTGAAGGCCATGATCTTTGATCTTCATCAGTGAGTACTTCAAGTCCTCTTCACTTCCAGCAAGCAAGGTTGTGTCATCTGCATATTGCTGGCTGTTAATGAGCCTTCCTCCAACCCTGAATTGCTAACTGCAATGTTGGGACTTCAAACCTACCAGCTACTCCTTGGGAATCTTATGCAAGGTCGCTATGAGTCAAAACCAAATAGATGGTACTCAACAAACAATAACAGCCTTGCTCCAATCCTGATGTCGTGTTCTTCTTCATATAGCCCAGCTTTTCTGATTATTTGCTCAGCATACAGATTGAGTAAGTATTGTGAAAGACTACAACCGTGGCATACATCTTTCCTGATTTAGAACTATCCAGTATCTCCTTGTTCTGTTTGAACTACTGCCTCTTGGTCTATATATAGGTTCTTCATGAATACAATTAAGTGTTCTGGATTACTCATTCTTTGAAATATCATCCTTAGTTTGTGGTGATTCACAGTGTGCTCAGTAAAGCACAAGTAAACATCTTTCTGGTATTCTCTGCTTTCAGTCAAGATCCATGTGGTGTCAGCAATGTTACCCTCATTCTATGTCTTCCTCTGAATCCACCGTCAGTTTCTGACAGCTCCATGCTGCTTTTGAACATCTTCAGCAAAATTTTACTGACATGTGATATTAATGATATTGTTCAGTGATTTCCATATTCTGTTGAGTCACCTTTTTTTGAAAGGGTCACAAATATGGATCTCTTCCTATCTGTTGGCCAGCTAACTGTCTTCTAAAATTCTTGGCTTAGATGAGTGAGCGCTTGCAGCACTGTGTCAATTTGCTGAAAGATTTCAATTTGCAATCTGTCAATCACCAGTGCATTGGTTTTGCTAATGTCTTCAGTGTAGTTTGTACTTCTTCCTTCAATATCATTGGTTCTTGATCATATGATATCTCTTGAAATGACTGAACATCAACCATTTCTTTTTGGTACAATGACTCTTTGTTATTTCTTCTGCCTTCTTTTAATGTTTTTTGCATCCTTCAATATTTTCTCCATGGAATACTTCAATATTACAACTCGAAGTTTTACTTTTTTCTTCCGTTCCCTCAGCTTGAGAAATGCTGAGCGTGTTCTTCCCTTTTGGTTCTCTGATTCCAGGTCTTGGCACTTGAGTTCATGTTCTCAAGCTGTCCTTTGAAATTTTCTGTTCAGCTTCCTGTCACTTTAATGAGCTTTTGCTTTCTTCATGGATGATGTTCTTGATGTCATTCATAGCTTTTCTGGCCTTTGATCATTAGTGAGTAATACATTAAATCTGTTATATAAATTCAGGTGATGCGTGCACAATTGAGGTTATATTTTGGCTCTCGTGGACTTTTCTTCATGTTCTTCAGTTTCAGCCTGAACTTGCACATGAGAAATTGATGGTCTGTTCCACAGTCTTCCCCTGACCTTGTTTTGACTGATGACATGGGGCTTTTCCACCATCTCGTCCCACAGATGCAGTCGGTTTGGTTTCTGTATATTCCATCTCATGAGGTCCACATGGATAGTCGTTGTTTATTTTGTTGGGGAAAAACAATGCATTTCCAGTGATTAAGATGTAGGTCTTACAAAATTCTATCATGTGATCTTCAACATCATTTCTAACATTTAGGCCATATTTTCAAACTACTAATCATTCTTCTCTATTTTCAACTTTCACTTTCCAATCACCAAGGAATCATTAATGCATATTGATTGTATGTTTGATCAAGTTCAAATTGAAGAACTTGGTAGATTTCTTCCATTTCTTCATTATTGACTTTTGTGATGGACAAGTATATTTGAATAACACCCGTATTAATTGGTCTTCTCTATAGGCGTATGGATATTATCCTGTTGCAGACGGCATCCTATTTCCAGATCTTAAAATGCTGTTTCTGATGCTGAATGTGACACCATTCCTCTTCAGTCTGTCAGTCCCAGAACAGTTAACTATTTGTTAATTTCAAAATGACCAATCCCAGTCCATTTCAGGCCACTAACACCTGTTGTGGTTGTTTTGTGCCCTGACTCACAGAGACCCTGTACAGGGTTTTCTAGGAGCAGTTGATGGGTTTGAACTGCAGACCTTGCAGTAAGTAGTCTAGTGCTTATACTACAATGTCACATTAGGACTTCCACTAGGATGTCAATAGTTCTGTTTCATTTCTGATGACTTCCAATTTTCTGAGTTCCATACTTTGTATAGCCCACATTTTGATTATCAGATGTTGTTTGCAGCTGTTTCTTTTCATTTGGGGGCATGCCCCACTAGCAAATGAACATCCAGAAAGATTTGCTCCATACACAGTATTAAGGTTAACTCTACTTCCCCAGTTGTATTTTGGGTGCCTTCTAACCTGTGGGGTTCATCTTCCAGCACTATGTCATGCAATGTTCATAAGGTTTTCGGTGGCTAACCCCTGGGTTCTGTTTTCTGTCTTAGTGTAAAATGTGTGATGCCTCCATTGTCTCAGAAAAAAATAGGCAGGTGACTTAATTCATGCACTCCAGACAAGACTCTTGTTTCTGGTTTAACTAGCTCTAGCTGGACAGCTTCTCCGTAAAGACCTCAAAATTCCGTGGCCAGACATCAGAGAGCTGTGTGGGTATGTATGTACACATGCATGTTTGCACATGGGTGTGATGCATATGGGCACACATGTGTGATTATATGTGTATGGTGTGCATTTTGCATACATGTGAGTATCTGTATGCTCTTATGTGTGCATGTGTTTGTACGTGCAAGTGAGTGTATGTGTGTGCGTGTAATGATAGGCATGTATGTGCACACCAGTCTGCATGTATGTTTAAGCTTGTTGGTGTGGGAATATGTGCTTGTGAGGATTGGCTGCATTTGCATATAACTGTATGTGTGTACATGTGTGCATGAGCATTGATGTATAAGAGTGCAGTTGTGTTTGTATATGTATGCAGGTGTTCCTATTTGTGTATGTTTGTTGTTGTTAAGTGCCTTTGAGTCAGTTCCAAGCCATAGTGAGCCTGTATAGGGTTTCTGAGGAGCAACTGGTAAGCTTGAATTGCCAATCTTGTGGTTCAAACTAACTTTGCAGTCCAGCGCATTAACTCACAGTGCCATGTGTGTATATGTGTGTGCATAAATTGTGCACTGTGTACATGTGTGTACACCTGTGCTTGCATCTGTCTAGGTGTGTGGGTGTGCATAGATATGCACTTGCAGTGTTGCATACATGTGTGTGGTGTGCATGTGTGTACATGTATGTGAGTGTTCACTTACGCTTGTCACATTGGAAATGTCTGTAGCTGCTCTGCTCAACGCAGCCACCATTGCAGGTACCTGTGACTAGGTGCCCCTTCATAGCCCAGACACCTGCCAGGGCTTCTGCTTGCTCTGGTTTTGATATAGGTGATGCCAGCCTCGATTTCAGCCACAAGCCGTGAAGCTGCCTGTCCTGTGTCTGCTCCAAATGTAGCCTGCACCAACCAGCCTGGGACCTCTGCCTGTCCTGAGCCCAACCACCTCCCACCTCTCAGCAAGACCAGATGAATCTGAGGGCACGGCAAAATGTCAAGCCCACCTCCACTTGGGACATGGGTCTGTGTGTCCAGCTGTCCAGCCTGAGCAGGAAGAGGGCCATGTGTCAGTCCCGGTGGACAAGCAGAGGCCCACACATTGCTGCACACATTCCTGGGGACACAGCTCTCAGACCAGCTCAATCCAGGCCTCGGGGCTCCTTGTAACCTGGATAGATCTAAGAGCCTGCTAAGACAGGACTGAGCTGTTCCCCCCCACCCACCCACCCAGGCCCTCACCCCTCACACTGCTCAGGTGGAGTACAGAAGGATCTGCCTATTACCCTCTGAGTGTGGTTAGCACTGGCTACAAGGTTTGTAGTTCAAATCCACCAGTCGATACTCAGAAACCTTGTACATGGTTGCTATGGGAGGGAACCAATTGAACAGCACCTCACAAAGAGAACATTACTCTGTGAGCTTTAGCTTGTGATGTGAGGACCTCTGCCTTCCACCCACTGCACTTGAAGGACCTGTAAGGTGACACAGAGTATTGGACCACTACCACTTGGCCGGCAGTGTAGACAGGGGAGTGAGTGTGACGGCCCAGCATCCCCATTGCACCTTAGCCTCAGATTCCCCACACCCCATCCTTCCGCATCTGAGCCAGGCTGAGTCGTGTCAGGGACTGCAGAGGGGTGGGATTCGACCCCCTGCCTACATTGCCTCAGGAAGGAAGGGCAGAGTTGGGTGAGCCAGAGAAAGACCCAAATCCGTCACGCTGGGTAATGAGCAGGATTTATAGAAAAGGAAACACAGTATGATTTTGCGTAATGGCGGTTGACAGAGGCACGGGCTGTTTGTTCTGGGAGATTAAATTGACAAACAGCGGAGATCTGCCGGCATCTGCTCCTGGTCTGCGGGGGCCTGGGAAAGGTGTGTGCACTCCCAGTGACAGTCGGGTGCCTAATGAGGGTGTGCAGGCGACACTGCGGAGGAGGGATACAGGTGGCTATGCGCAGATCGCTTTCCCAAGGGCGCCCTAGAAACCCCACTCCCCAGCCAAGCTGGTTCTTGGAGGATGCGGGCTGGAAGAGCTGTACCCCCATGCTTCCCGGGGGAACAGGCTGCATTTTTAAAAATTTAATTAAGACCTTAGATCAGGTTTGCGTAATTAAATTTATGCTGTGAGTAAGCCGGCTGATAGAAGAGCTTTCCTCCTGACACCCAGGAGAAGCGAGGACGCCACCCCCTCTAGCAGCTTCTTAGGCCATCGGAGCCCTTTACTTGTAGCATCTTCATCTGTGTCTCAGGGCTGGAGGATGCTCTACCCACAGCTGCTGTTTCATTTGGTTTGGTTTGTCTGAAAATCTGAAGGACTTTCTGTGGGAGAGAGCAAGCCACAGGGAATAAAATATGAATAATTTCCCAGGTTTCCTTATTTCTCTATACAGACACGTCTCCACGTCTTCGTACTGTTCCCACGCTAACAGGGGAGGCGGAGCGTCTACAAAGCCAGCATCCCAAGGTTGATAAATGAAAGATCAGAACCTAGAGATGCTGACCAGGCTCGAGAAATGGGTGGTGTGCGTGAAAAACCGCCTGTCAGCAAATAGCAGACACTTAACCCAAAGAGGCACAGCGAGATGGGGAATCATTGTTCCGGTGGTAATTTACTCAAGGAAATTAAAAGGGGAAAGGGGAGGGGGGAGTCGGGAAGAGTCCAGTATTGTGGTTAGTGAATTCCTTGTTGCTGTTGTTAAGTGCCATCAAGTCAGTTCTGACTCATAGAAACCTGAATAGAGTTTCTAAGAAACGGCTGGTGGGTTTGAACAACTAGCTTTGTGGTTATCTTACACACCACATCAGGATTCCAGCGAGTTCCTGGGTGATGCACATCAATGGCTAACACACTCTGAAGTTTGGAGGTTCAAGTCTAATCAAAGGTACCTTGGAAGAAAGGGCTGGCAAAGCATTCCTGGAAAATCCAGCCACTGAAGAATCCAGGGTGTGAAGTTCTGATCTGACACCCATGGAGTCGGCAGAAGTTCACAATAGGGGGTTGGCATCCTGGTGGCAAAAGGGGAGATGTGCTCAGATGGTAACCGAAAGCTTGGGGGGTTCGAAATTCTCTGGAAGCATGAAGTGGAAACCTCAGTTGGGGCTGTGTGGCTTTGGACATTCTGCGGGACACATTTCAGGAGCCGGAGAACAGGCATGATCAAATCCCCGTGGAGATCCCTGAGAGCTGCCCAGCACAGAAACATTTCTGTACGGAATTTCTACAATAAGGAAAATTAGGTCAGAAAGGGACAAGGAACCTGTCCAAACCCATCTTTCCTGGGTGGATCCAGAGTCCCTTCCTGGTTGATACCCCTACGGTCAGGTGTCTGTCCATCTGAGAGTCCCAGGTAAACTGAAGTAAGGGATCCCAACTGGGGCCTGTAAGAGCTGGAGAGAGGCATGGGTCCAGAGAATGGTGCAGATGGCCTTGTAAAATCAGTAATGAGAAGATTCTGGGTAATACAAATGGGACGTACAGAGCTACTCCCTAGAAGACTAGCATTGATTCGATCCCACCCAGGGTGCCTTGGAAGAAGGGCTTGACAATCTGTTGCAGAAAAGCCACAAATGAAATCCCTAAGGGTCAGTCTTACATTGTACACATGTGCTCACCATGAGTCGGGGTCACCTCTATAGCAGTGGCTTTGTTATCTTGTTTTCATAAGAGCTCCACTAAACTAAACTAAATAAAGATAAATTTAACTAAAGAAATGGTTCTTTGGTGATTCTCTGAACGTTTGGCCCCACAAAGTAGAAGCTCAATAAAAAGTATTGGGTAAAACTGCACTAACTTAAGATGACTCTCTATCCTGTACTGGGTTGTGCTTAGCTTCTTAAGATCACACAGTAACATACATGTAGGAATAATGGCAGGTGCTCAAGAACTATAGAAGTAACGACCGATTACCAAGGTGAGAAATACTCAGGGAAGAATGACCTGTGATTGACCTTCCGTTTGAAGACAAACAGGTATTTCAAGACCTTTAGGAAAAGGTGTTAGACTGACGGATTAAATCATCATGATAAAATATTATTTATATCAGAAAGATTTAAATACAAACTATGAGCTATGAGCTAAGCTATCACCCATCACCCATTTGTCATATTTGGTGACTTACATGTTATTGGGATGCTGGAAGCTATACCACCAGTGTTCCAAAAACCAACAGAGTCACCCATGGTGGACAAGTCTCCACAGTTTCCAAACCACAGACTAAGAAGAACATCCCAGCGACGGCGATCTATTTAAAAAAATTAGCCATTGAAAACCAATGAATCAGAGTATAGCACATCGTGGCAGGGAGTACGGGAAGGTGAGTCCCTAGGTTAGAAGGCACTCAAAACACAGTGGCCACATCCATGACTCAGAGCCTACCAACAGCTATGCAGGACCAGGCTGGACACAGGACCAGGCAATGCCTCCCTCTGTGTACCTGGGCTTGCCATGAGTCAGGGCTGACTGGACTCCCATTCACAATGACAACATCACTCTGCACATCTTGATGAATCGCAAAGTGCCTTTAGCTACCCTGTGATTCTCCCTCTCTGTCTCTCTCTCGCACTCCTTCCTGTTGAACACACAACCTCACAGAAACTCTTATTTTCTTTGGAAAAGAGCCCAAATGCATGAGCCAGACTTTGGCCATAAACTCACTCCCAGCAAATAAGCAGGGCAATCAGAGGTATTCATTTGCTTGAACAGAGACGGCATGCAGAACACTGTCCAAAAATACAACGGGGAAGAGAGTACCACCAGAACTGTTCCTGGGAAGCAGCAGTTTGCAGGCATCATCTGCCGTTCATCCGGAAAACTCGGGGAGTGGCCGTGAACTTGCGTGAACCAGTGCTTCCCAGGGAGCGAGCGGGAGGTCAGTTGTCAGCTGTCCCGGACACGTTCCCGCCACCTCTGTGCTCTCTCAATTTGTATTATTCATAAATCTTCTCAGAGATGGAGCGCTGGGTGATTGTGCCTCCATATGATATTAATCACTTAATGAGTCTGTGCTATTTGTTTCTGTAATGGATAATGGAATCTCTGCAGGGGCACGAGAGAATATTACAATCTGGTAATTCGATAACTGCTATTAAAAATGCACATACAAGGAGTCCGTACGTTCGTAGTCCTGAGGGAATAATGACCAGCTTGGGATTCCTCTGATTAGTCCCTAAACACACAGGGACAGGTGGCCCTCTCAGACCTCTGTGGGCCCTCTGAACGGTGTCCCCCAAAACTGACATGCTGAGATGCTATCTAACCCCAGTACCTGTGAGCCTGGCCTTGTTTGTAAATCGGGTCTTGGTAGATGCTGTCAGTCAGTGAGGATAGCAGGAGGCCCACACTGGATTAGGATGGGGCTCGATCCTGTATGACTGTGTCCTAATAAAGGCAGAGACGATATACGGTGCGGGGACGGGGGGTTGCAGAGGAAGGACAGACACCATGAGACGCAGCTGCAGGAGAGAGGCAGGGCAGTCTTCCTCTAAATGCCAGTGGAATCTGTTCTTATAAACCACCCAAGGATCCCAGAGGCACAGAGGTTAAGCACTCAGCTGCTAACCAAAAGGTCAACAGTTTGAATCCACCAGCCAGTCCACCAGAGAGAGAGGTACAACCTTGGAAACCCTATAGGACAATTCTCCTCTGCTATACCTCAGGGTCCACTGGACACTCATGGGTTAGGACAAGCCACCAGTTGTGGGTACTTTGTGACAGCAGCCACAGGAAATTTACACCCTTCTCTTCTCAGCAGGGAAGAGTCCTGGTGTGGCATGGTGAGTTAATGCACTGAACTGCAACTTCAGTTTGAACCGCAAGGTAGACGGTTCAAGCTCACCAGTCGCTCCTCAGAAATCCTACACTTAACAATTTGTCAGCAGGAGGTGGGTCTTGCCCCTGTCCCTGCCTAGGACCACCCTCCTCTACTTTGTCCCTCCCCTCAGTCACGGGAGATGACCCAGCTGCTACAGGCCCTCTCCCCAGTCCCATGGGGTCCTGTACCTTCCAAGCCCTGCTCCTGCATTCCTGACTCTCAGCTCTGCCTTCCCAGCTTGCTGTTCTGATGACCTGCCAGCTACCACTGTTCCCAGGTTCATCACTGAGCCCCGCTGGGCAGTAGGATGGAGCATTGAGAGACAGGTCATTCTCCACCCAGACCAGTTACAGAGAAGCAGGGAAGCGGGCTCACCCTCACTGTCACTTCAACACCCCGGCTGGGCTGGGGGCTGCTGGAGTCAGCATGCACCTCAAGGTCAGATGCTGTGCCGGAAAGTCACATGGTGGTGGCCCTGGCCCCGCACAGGGACAGTCAGAATTCTGGAGTTCCTGGTTGGCTGATGAATGACGGACAAGGGCTCAGAGCTTCTGTGTGCTCACCTGGAAAACCCGAGGCAGTAGCAGAAGTCCTACTACAATGTTCCGAGGGTGACTGTAATAGAGTCCTGACCTCATACCCAGGACAGGGCTCCGGACTCCAGACAGGATGCGCATTCGAGGTGTAATGTAATGTAATGTAATGTAATGTAATGTAATGTAATGTAATGTAATGTAATGGCCCTGCCTAAGTGACTCCTAGGGTCTCGTAGACCCTCCAGAAGGGCAGAGAGGCCCTGCACCTGCCCTGCCCCCATGAAGGATTCCATAGTCCTGCCCCCCACCTTGTGTCTGTCTCCCAGGGACCTCTCCGCTCCCCTGGATGCCACGGGATTCATCCGCAGTGAAGGACAAGTACCCATGCACCACAGAGTGTACCATGCGAGAGATTCTTGACATTAAATCAGAGATGTGTTGTTCTCCAGGTCTGGGGAGATGGGCTTTGCCGTCTGTTGATGACGTCAGCATTGACAGCCTCTTCCCCTCACCCCTCAGACAGGTTTGGCCTCCTAGAGTCCGGCTCACCTCCATGAAGGTCCTCATCTTGCTACAACCCACAGTTTGTGCAGGTGAGTCCTGGTATGTCACTGTAGAGTAAGCATTGCTAACAGCCAGGTCAGTGGTTCAAACCTACCAGCTGCTCCTCTGAAACCGCATACAGAGTTGCTATAAGTCGGAACCGGCTCAACCGTACTTAACAACAACAAACATTAATTCTCCATGGCAGTGCTTACATGCCCAGCTGTTAACTAAAACCTAAGATCGAAAGGGGGCCCAGTTGAATGCAGACCCATCACCTGGGGAAAGGGCGGTGCCCAGAGTAACCATCAAGTGCCATGATGCATCTTGTTCTGTCCAGGCACAATCCTTCCTAACACACTGCAGAGGCCCGGAACACAGAGGACACCCCTGGGAAGACCTGGTGGGAACTGTTCCAGCTAATGAGGTAGTGAGCCACCTGCTGTCTGTCCTCAGCACATTGGTGGGGTTGAACCCACCAGTAGCTCTGCAGGAGAAAGACCAAGGGATCCCTTAAAACTGAGAGCCTAGGAATCCCTAGGGGGGCACTTCTACTCTGTCATGTGGAGTCACTTTGAATTGAAATGGACTCAGCAACACCTAACAAGAGCAACAGTGATTCTCTGTGTTGGGGGCATCCTGTGCCCTATAGGGTGTCAGCAGCTCTCCAAGTCCCCAACCCCTAGGCACATTAGCTCCCTCCATGCCCCACCTGTGACAAGTGTAAGTGTTTCAGACAAGGCAGGTGTCCCCTGGGAGACCACAGCCCCTCAATTCTAAAGCACCTCCTCCCTCCCCCCTGACTCCCCATCAACCTGGCTGTTTCACAAATGTCTGCACTCTTCTCTATCCTATTGGCCAGCTCCACTCTGAGCACACCCACTCCTGTTCCCCGCTAAGCCTGTTTCCCTATCTACAAAATGATACACGGGGGACCACCCTTTCCCCAGGCAAAGGAAACCTGAAATTGCAACAGCACCCTCTAAATGGTACATTGACATCGGCCATGTGACTGCTACTCAGCCCTCACTGGGCAATGGCACTGAGGGGGTGGCCCCAACAACACAGACTGGAATACATCTCTGTCCACAGATGTGTTACATCTTAAAGATGACGTTCTGCTCTTCTACCCGGTGAGCTGGAAATCAGAAAGCAGACCCCTGGGCCTGGAGCTCCAGCTCCATTCTCACAGTCTCAAAACCAGTTCAGGTTCCCTGGAGTTGACTCTTGGTGACCGCGTGTATGTCAGAGCAGAACTGTGCTCCACAGAGTTTTCTGTGGCTGGTTTCCTGAAAGGAGAGCTCTAGGCCTTGGTTCCAAAGGGCCTCTGGGGAGACTAGAACCTCCAGCTTTCTGAGTGCATTAACCATTTGCACCATCCGGGTGCCTCAGGGAGAATCATAGTCAGTTTCCTTCTCTCAGGTTGCTCTGTGGCACCCACAGTGGCTGGTCTGAACTGGAGTTCTGTCAGCTCCCCTGACTATGATCTCTTGCCTAGGGCTCATCTGAGGACTTCTATACCCAATCTCTCCTTTCTTCCCTCTCATCTCTCCTTCTTTCCTAACCTCCTCAAGAGTGCCGTCTTACGTGATAACTTTTGACTCATTTTCTTTGGATATTTCTCTTGTGTTGTTTCTTTCCTGTTTATTTGTGAGCTGCAGTGTGAAACAGTTACTAATTCAGATTTTTGCTGTGGATAAACAAATACAGAAAATTAACAGATGTGTTTTGCAGATGTACTTAGCAGAAATAACATCCCGCATGATGGAGAGAAGCCTCAGAGTGTGACTGAGCTGCCAGGAGTGCTGAGATCTTCGAGACTCCCCTCCTGGGAGAATCTAACACCAACAGAGGCAGGGGCTTACCTGAGACACAGAGACAGAGGGCCTGTGTAAGGGGAGCTGCCGGTGGTCCAGCCAGAGTGATGGCACAGAGAATGGCAGGGTGATGGAGAAAAAGAGGACCGCCAGGCAGAAAACCCTGAGAAGACAGGGGCCCTGTGTTCAACTCCTCTGCCAGAGACCACAGAGTGTGCCAGAAGGAAAGCCAATGGAAACCATGATGTCTGAGCATTCACATGACAGGAGAGCAAACGTCAACACGTGGTGGGCCTCACACAGGGTTGGGCAGAGCTGCGCTTGGTCTGTAGGTTCAACTGTACTAGTCATTGATTTAATTTGTTCATCGGGATATTTGTTTTTCACCAGTATTTTTACTCTGCAATCATTGTTATGATCTCATAAGTTGAACAAGTAATGGTGTGAAATGTTTTGACCAGTCTCTTGCTGAAAAAGAAAACCAAAAAGAATTGTTCTGTTGATTTTCCTTTTCTGGGTCTTGGTCTTCAGTGGACACCAGTTCTCTGCCCTTCTTCCTCACAATATCTAGACCTCCTTATATGCATGCACATACATGCACTCACATACATGAACACACAAATGCACATACATAGCTGCTTGTGAACACATGCACACATATATGTATACATGCAGACATGGATGCACACGTACATGCACTCCTGAATGTATGTGCATGAACACATGTTTGTATATGCACACTTTGGCATGTATGCACATCTGAATATGGTGCACACAGTGTACGCATATAGCCAGCTACACACATGAGTGGGCACACATGTGCATGCATATACAAACACACCCAAACATGTGTGCACTGACACATGCACATGACTGTGGACACATGTGCTCACACATGTGGGCATATGTTGTGCAGGGCCATGCCTATAAACATGTGTGTGCACTCACACCTGACCATATATGCAGTCATGCCTGTGTGTATGTGGGTGTGTTTGAGCATGCATGCACATGCATGCACTCACACACAGGTTTTTCCCAGAGCCTGGCGCACAGCCTCTGAGGATCTGTAGACATGATCGATGACTAAATGCGGCCTCTTCTTCGTCAGCATTCAAGTCTGGTCTTGGGGAGGAGAAGCTGTGCATGGATTTTATTTTATTTCCTCTTAAATGAACAAGACACTCCCTTTTAGGATAATTCTGTTTGCCTTTTCTTTCAGAAGTAACTGTTACACTGAAGGAAGTTTTCTTCTCATCTAATTTTACCAAACATAAACTAAAAGGCTCAAAGAATCTGAGAATTAAAAGAAATATAGTTGAGTCCAGACCCAACATCCGAGACCTGGAAAAAGGGGGGTTCTGGGGGAAGAACCTGTGAGTTCTATGGCACCGTCTGTTGTGTCGACACCCAACCTTTCCTACCAAGCTGGATGGGCCCCGAATGGGGCTGACGCTTTTCAAATGGACTTCTCTATTTTTTAGGGCTATGATAGTGGGCTGTTCCAGCTAGTGAGCTAGTTAGCAACCTGCTATCTGTCTTCAGCCTATGGATAATTTATTTAAACATGTTAATGCACTCAGATGAGTGTATTCTGGCAGTGATAATAAATGCAGAGGCTCCCTGGCTCCTCTCTCAGTTCTTGGACTCTGGTGCAGAGACCTGCTGCTGAAAATGGTACCATGGACAGACCCCCTGAGTAGGTAGCTCCTGACCAACATGGCTCAGTCTCACTGCTTTGATTTGGATCCACCTAACCCTGGGCACCAATGATCATCTTACAGTCAGTCTTATGTGTCTGCTGAGCTGGGCCACGGTTCCCAAGTGTTTGGTGAAACACTAGTGTTGAGCTTGTTGTGAAGGGACTTTACAGGTGTGGCTACTATTTAATTTAGTTGACTATTGCTATGGGCAATATTGTAGGAGCTCTGGTAGCGCAGTGGTTACGAATTGGGCTGCGGACCTTAAGGTCAGCGGTTCGAAACTACCAGCCGCTCCGCGGGAGAAAGATGAGGCTTTCTACTCCCGTAAGGATTTACACCCTCGG
>NW_006408615.1:1649518-1654211 GCF_000296735.1 Chrysochloris asiatica | reverse complement strand
TTGATAAGAATGTAATAACAATAAGAATTGTTGGGGTTAGGTGCCATCAAGTTGGTACCAACTCATAGCAACATCTTTGCTCGTGAACATTTTAAAGATTTTCCTAAAAACATCACATTGCTTGATTTCTTCATTGCTGTTTACCTGAGTGTTAATGGTTAACATGAGCAAACTGTAGTCTTTGGCAACTTCAATCTATTCTCTGTTTTTTATCTTGATGTTATTTATTGGTCCATTTGTGAGGATTTTTTTTTTCTTTACATTGAGCTACAACTTGGATTTTCATGAGTAAGTACTTTAAGTAGTCTTCAGTTTCAGCCAGAAAGTTTGTATTATCTGCATATTGCAGGTTGTTCATGAGTCTTCCTCCAACCCATAGATCCTGCATAGATAACGCATAGATGGATGCAGATAGATTGATAATTGTTGTTGTTAAGTACTGGGTTCTGACTCTTAGAGACCCTGTATAGAGTTTCCAAGGGGCAAATGATGAGTTTCAACCATTGACCTTACAGTTCAAATCGACTTTACAGTCCAGTGCTTATCCTACAGTGCCACACCAGAACTTTAGATCAACAGATCGATAGATAGGCCATAATGGATGGATGGATGGACAGATGGATGGATGGATGGATGGGTTTTAAATGGGTGAATGGATGGATAGATGGATAAACACATAGGTAGATAGATACAAGGGTGAGTCAAAAATTATCCACATTCTGGTTGTCGAATTAATTTTAATCAACTTTCGGAAAAGACAAATACATCATTTTCAACATAATCTCCTTGCTTTTCAATAAACTTTGTCCACCTGTCAATAAGCCTTCATAGTTCCTCATTTAAAAATGTTTTTGGCTTAGCTGTAAGCCACAAAAGCACCACTGTCTTCACTTGTACATCGGAGTTGAATCTTGACCCTTGAAAGGCTGTTTTTAGGGGACCAAACAGGCGAAAACCCTATGACGCAGTATCAGGACTATAGGGAGGATGCTTTAACACTTCAGAATAAAGTTATTTCAGAATGTCAACTGTGTGGACAGAGGTGGGTGGATGAGCATAGTCATGCAAACTCACAATGCCCTTGGATAGCAGTCCTCTGCATTTAATCCATAGTTTAGGCTTCAACTCTTCAGTGAGGATCTCCCTGTAATAAGCACAGGTGATTGTTGAACCTTTTTCCTGATAGTGTTCTAATATCGATCTTTGAGAAGCCCAGAAAATTGTAAGCATCAATTTTCTGGCTGATAGTTGACTTTTGAACTTTCTCTTGGTCAGTTTCCTGAAAGTAAATGGCAGAGTATGAAATGGAAATATCCTCAACCACCAACCATGTTGCCTACAAACATCAGGACACAGAAGAGTGTTATGAATCACCTCCCCCCTTTGCATTCATGACAATCCTATCAGTAAAGACTTGGAACCAGCATCCTATATGTTGGGCACATGAGGGTGAACAGAACACAGAGATTCCTGCCTGGGGGCCTTTACATTGAGCAACAGATTGAAGGACCCACCTGTGCATCATACAGGAAGTACCAAGAGAAAAGCAGACCCGCCTAAGGGGAGAATGGGTCACAACAGCTGGTCCAGGGGCCTGTTACAATGAAACATGATGTAGATGAAGCCATGGCATGTGAAAAGATCACTCTGCAACCAAACACACCTTCTTTTTGGTGTATCACTTTGTTTTGATCCTTTTTTTGTAAAAATATTCACAATGAAACCAACATCACATTAACTATTTCTGCATGTACAAGTCATTGACAATGACCACGCTTTCCAAGTTGTGACTCATTTCTTAGCAACCTTTTCCAAATGACTCCACCATGTTGAACACAAACTCATTGCGCCCCTACTATGCTGCTTGCCTAGCCTTTTAAGTTGATGTTGTCAATTTGATCCCCGATAGACAGTTACTGCAGACATTGTTTTCTAATCACTGTTGTTGTTGTTGTCAGGTGCCATCGAGTCGGAACCGACTCATAGCGACCCCATGCACAGCAGAATGAAACAATGTCCGATCCTGCCAACCTCACTACCGCTGTCACACTTGAGTCCATCAATGATGCCACCTGGCTGATCCATCTCATTGGGGGTCTTCCTCTTTTTCTCTGACCCTCCACCTTACCCAGCATGACATCCTTCTCCAGCGACTGTTCTCTCCAGAAATGTGTCCAAAGTATGAGACACGAGGACTAGCCATCTTGGCCTCCAAGGAGCACTCTGGTTGCACTTCTTCCAAAACAGATCTATTGGTTCTTTTGGCAGTCCATGGTACTTTCAGTATTCTCCTCCAACACCACAACTCAAAGGCATGCAATGGAACACATCAACATCGATACCTTAGGCATTAGTGAGCTGGAATGGACACTGGTATTGGCCATTTTGAATCTGACACCCACATGGTTTCTAATCATGCTCAACTACAATCTAACTCAAAGATGACTTCAAGGGTATTGTCTCTGTTTGAACTTTAAAGATTTCCTCAGGGCCATGGTTTCAAGGGCATCGTCTGACCTCAATAGCTCCAGAAAGTCCGGATTTCGTGAGAATTTGAAATTCTGTTCTGTGTTCTTCCTCCTTTTGGTCAGAATTCTTCTATAGATTCTTTGATGAAAGATGCTTTCTGAATGCATTCAGTCCTGCTGTTCTTGGAATAACTTATGGAAGGAAAAAATGCATTTGGGGGAACGTGTGAAGACAGAGATACTTTCAGCATATTTTCATGTTCAGTATCTGCCCTTCGGTGTTGACAATAATCCATACATTCCTGACAATAATCCATACAGCATATTTTCATGTTCAGTATCTGCCCTTCGGTGTTGACAATAATCCATACATTCCTGACCCACCTGTCTATAAATGCACTGAATTATACCAAGGCTTAGTAATGGACCTTCTAGAATTAAAATGGAATGCACAATGGACTGCCAGAAGAGCAGTCTTTGGAGAAATACAACTAGACGCTCCTCTGAAGAAAAGATGGTGACTCTTTACTTAGGATATGTCGTCATGAAAAACCAACCACTAGAAAAGGGCATCGTGTTCAGTAAAATGGAACGTCACTGAAAATGAAGGAACCCCTCCAGGGGATGTGTCAACACAACAGCCACAACAATGGACTCAAACACATTCATGATCGTAAAGGTGGCACCGGAGGGAACGTGGACTGTTTCTGTCTGTTATACCTAAGTCTCCGAGAACTGGAGCTGACTTGACAGCAATCCGTAGCAATAGTCTACAAAGGTTCATGGCAGCAGTGTTCACAGTCATGAAGCAGTGGAAACAACCTAAGTGCCCATCAACTCATGAACAGATAGACACAATTGACCTATGCATGCAATGGTATATTAGTCTGTCGTGAAGAGAAATAAGTCCTCACATGAGTGAACCTTTAACACATTACACTGCGTGAAAGAAGCCAGACACAAAAATCACATGCTACCCAAAGCTATAAAGACCATCAATGAAAAAACTAGGGACAAGCTTAAGGGCTCTGTTACATGGCATAAATGCACTTCCAAACACAACCGAACACCCACAGACAGAAAATAAAATTAATGACTGGGACCTCCTAAAAATTAGACCCTCTATGCATTAAAAGATTTCCCCAAAGAGTACAAAGAGATCCCACAGACTGGGAATCATTTTTTGGCAATGACATTTCAGACAAGGGACTACTCTGTAAAATTTATGGACCACTTCACCACCTCAACAAGTCGCAGATAAATAATCCAATTAAAAACTGGGCAGAGGACATGAAGAGACACTTCGGCTAAAGAAGCCATTGGGAGCGGTCAATAAACATACGAGGAAGTAGTCCTGACCGTTAGCCATTAGAGAGATGCAAATCGGAACAAAGAGATATCATCTCACCCTTGCATTAAGAGTTGTTGTTGTTGTTGTTAAGTGCCATCGAGTCAGGTCCGACCCATAGCGTAGTGCATTAAGAGTAGAGGTCAATAAAATAGACAGTAACAAATGCTGGCAAGGGTGTAGAGAGACTGGGATGCTCCCACTCTGCCGGTGGGTCTATAAATGGTTCATCTACTATGGGGTCTTCCTCAATATTTTACAACAGTGCCTCACACAATACTAGGCCTTTTGTGGCTCCTAGTGTGGTGCTGTAGGAGAAGCACTGAGCTGCCAATCATAGGGCCAGTGGTTCAAACCCACAAACTACCCCTTGGAACTCTTGTACAAAGTCGCTGTGAATTAGGAAAAACTCAATGACACTTAACAAGAACAGCAACAATTCCACTCCGCTTAACGTCTTCCAGGTTCATCCAGGTTGAGGACAGTTTCACAGGATGATCATTATTCTTCAACACTCTGTAACGTTCCGTTGTGTGGTTGCACCAAAGTTTGTTTAATCATTCTTCTATTGATGGGCATTTAGGCTCTCTCCATCATTTTGCTATTGTGAATTGTGCTGCGGTGAACATGGGTGTGTAACAGCTCCTGTTTTTTGAGGATATATACCAAGTCCTAGTATGGCACTGTAGGATAAGCACAAGACTGTAAGTTCAGTTTGAACTGCAAGGTCAGTGGTTCGAACTCACTAGCTGCTCCTCGGAAGCTCTCTACAGGTCGCTGTGGGTCAGAATTGACTCGACGACATTTAACAACAATATACCAAGTAGAGGGATTGCTGGATCATATGGCATTTCTATTTCCAACACGTCATCGGTGA
>NW_006408615.1:1623278-1649418 GCF_000296735.1 Chrysochloris asiatica | reverse complement strand
CCCCCCCCCCCCGTTGGCAGAGAAAGGAGCTCTGATAGTGCAATGGGTTAAGAATTAGGCTGTTAACTGAAAGACTGACAGCTTGAACCCCCCAGCTGCTCAGCTAGAGAAAGAAGAGGCAGTGTGCTTCTGTAAAGATTTCCACCTAAAAACCCTTTGCAGCAGTGCTCCTCCATCCCGTGGAGTTACTGAGTGGGAACTGATGTGATGGCAGCAGCTTTGGGTTTTTTGGTATTGACAGAGAGTGAGGGATTATGGGACACCCTGGGAGTGAACCGGCACCTGGAAACAGACCCCCAACCAATGGGCTGCTTCAGAGTGTCTCCTTTCTTCTTGAAAATATCTGTAATTAGTGTGTCTTCCATAACTCAGTCGGACAATTGCAAGATTTGCCTCGGATCTCTTGGCAGAACTGAGCTAGGCCCTGTGTGCTTTCCTGGGGATTCTGGACACAGTCTGGTGTTTGCCATTCATCCATTCATTTCCCGGAGCCCACATCACACTCTCACAAGCACAAATCTACATAACAGGGGGCCGCTCCTTGCTGTGACTCCTGCCTGCCTCCCACCCAACCCCCTGCTCAGAGGTGTGGAGCAGATTCTGTTTCTGCACCTGAACTCTTACTCAGGTCATTCTTGGGTGTGTGGTGGGGACTGGGCTGTGCGACATGGGATGTTGAGCAGCATTTCTGGTCCCCATCACTTAATGGCAGCAACATTGCCCCATTGTGACCACAGAAACATCTCCAAACCCTGCCAATGCCTAGGGCCAGTGTTGTGTCCAGCTGAGAACTACTGGACTGGTGGGCCCTGCACCTTGACGTCCTCCCCTGTGGGCCAACCAAGCACTCCTCCATGACCCTCACAGGCCTCCCCATGACTGTGACCTGCAGACCCCAGCTGGTCAATCTCTCTGTAAGCAGGACTGAGTGGGGAGCACCCACCACAGGATATGGCTCTAGGAGGACACTGCAATGGGATGACCTGCCAGGTGTTCACGGGACTCTCCTTCCTCACTTGGTCTGCCTCTGTGCACATCTTTCCCTCCACAACCTTCCACAGCACCTTTGCCTGCACTATCAGCGGACCCCCAGAGAGCACAGCCATGCTACCTGTTGGCTCAGACTGTTCTCTGAGCATTGGATGACTTACAAATTCCCCTGGATGTCTAACTGAGACCTAGCTTCATACCTGAGCCCTATCTTGATGTATTAACTTTGACTTTACCTATTAGCTTTGACTTTATATCTGCGCTCTAACTTTATACCTGAGTTTGAGTTCTTGTCTACCTGAGACCTCACTGTCTACATGAGACCTGACTTTAATACCTGGGCACTATCTTGATGTCTTAATTTTAACTTTATGTTTTAGCTTTGATGTTATACCTGAGCTCAACCTGAATTTGAGCTTTTATACCTGAGCCCTGGCTTTATTCCTGAGACTTGATTTCATGCCTAAGCCCTGATTTCCAGCCTGAGCTCTGTGTCTTTATACCTCAGCTCTCTGAGGCCTGAGGAAACCACTCTACCATTAGGACCACTGGGCCGGCGCCCTGCTCTGGCTCTGACTCTCCCTTCAGCCTGGAGCGACACCATCTCCCACTAGGTCAGGGAGTCTGTAAGCAGCCTGTCTGAGTCTTGCCAAGGTTTTATCATCTTCTACCCTGGAGTCCTGTGTGGCTCTGTAGGATAAGCACTAGACTGCTAACTGCAAGGTCAGCAGTCCAAACCCACCAGCCACTTCTCAGAAACTTTAAATAGGATCACAATGAGTTGGAACTGACTTGATGGCACTTAACACATAACATACAATCCTGGAGGCAACTCCCAACCTGGAGTCAGAACTTAACAACATCTGGGAGTTTGCTCAAAGCCCTGGGAGCAAGGTTCCAATCCAGGGCTGGGTGATATAGGGGGGCCCCTACCTTCACATGCAGGTGACGCCCCCCAGCAGTGATTTTTCCTGATGGTGCCACAAGTTCCTGCATTTACCTTGGCATCTGTGCCCTTGGTCTCCAAGCTGGCTCAGCCAGGCTGGACTAGGACACTGAGGATGTGACATTCAGCGCTGCACAGTGACAGACCACAGAGCCTCTGAGTGTCTGCACAGACACATCAGCCGGCCAGGCTCGGCTTGCCATCCCGACAGAAGGACCCCCACACCAGGCGTGTCCAGTAGCTGGATCAGGAACACCACCAACAAGCCAGGAAGGACCCCTGATGGCTGACGCTCACAGGCTAGTGGACACTGTCCCGGTGTGACCAGAGCATGTCTTTAAAAAGTCCCTGCCTGGGGTACATGGTTACTTGGCTTGACCACTAACTGAAAGGTTGGAGGTTTGAGACCACCCAAAGGTGCCCCTAAAGAAAGATCTAGTGATTTGTTTCTGAAAGATCTGCACTGAGAGCCCTACGGAGCCCAGTTCCACTCTGACACACGTGGAGTCACTGTGGGTCCACAGCCAACAACAGCAAGGATAACAGCGTATCAGTAGTACGCACCTATGTTTTCATTGTGTGACTGTCACATTTGACCAATACAGGATGATAAAGAGTGGTCTCAGCACCAAAAGGGTGGGCAGAATGGTAATTTACAGTGCCCGGAGGAGGGAGGAGGCAGTCTCTCTTCACTTGGTGAGGCGGATGTGCTGGGAGAGGGCAGCAAAGTCTCAGTCACATAGCAAATTCCATGGCTGCTGGCACATCTGACTCCAAATCTGCCTTCTCAACCCAACAGGCCATAGGAAGCAGGAAGAAAATGCTGACCAGGGTGCCTCTGGGGCTGCTCAGGGTGCCAAGGGAGATCAAAGTCTACTGGATCACCTGAATCCTTGGAGCTAACACATGATGTCTGGGAACACACTGAAGGAATACTGAGTGGGTGAACAGATAAGTAGTGAGTGGATGAATGGATGGATGCATGGACAGACAGACAGATGGCCAGAAGGATGAGTGGATGGATGGGTTATAAGCAGGTGGATAGGTGAGTGGATGAATGGATAAATGCGTGGGTAGGTGAGTGGATGGATACATGAATGAATAAGTGGATAATATGTAGCTGGCTGGAAGGATGATAACTGGGTGGGTGGATGGATAGATGGATGAATGGATAGATGGATTGATGGATGGATAATATGTGGGTAGATGGATGGATGGTTGGATAAATGCATGAGTAGGTGTGATTGGATGGATGAATGGATAGATGGATGGATAAGAGAATGGAGGGTGGGTGGTGGTAGATGATAATAAGTGTATAGGTAGGTAGGTGGATGGGTGGGTGGATGAATAAATGAAGAAGTTGGTGTGTGGATGGATAGATGGATGGATGGATAAATGGATTATAAGTGGGTGAGTGGGTAGATGACTGCATAAATGGATGAATGAATGGGTTGATGGATCAATGAATGAGTGGGTGGGTTGATGGATGGATGTGTGGGTAGGTAGGAGGGAGGATGGATGGATGGTGGATAGATGGATGTACATATGTATATATGTATGTATGTATGTATGTATGTATGTATGTATGTATGTATGGATGGATGGATGGATGGATGGATGGATGGATGAATGGATGTATGCATGGATGCATGGATGGATGGATGGATGGATGGATGGATGGATGGATGGACAAACAAACAAGCAAACCAATATCCCACAAGAAACAGATGTCATCTGTACCTGTCTGTCCTGCACCAGCCCAAGAGCATCTTAGTGGAGGAATTGCTTGGTTCCTGGCTGTTTCTCCAGCATCCAGCAGAGCACTGGACACATATAACATACAACAGAGGACCAAATTAGTGACTAGATGGGGAAGAAAGGAAGTGCAGGAAGAAGGAAGAGACAGGAAGGGAAAGAAGAATAGAAGAAAGGGAAGGAGGAAGACAGGCTTGGGTCCCTGCCCTAGAGGGGTTACCTGGTTGCGAGGTCCTCATCAGGTGGGATGCTGTCCTTACCCACTGAGCTGCCCTTCACTGCCTTTTCCATTGCCACTGGGCCCACCCTCAGTGCAGGGAACAGTGACTCTTGGTAACACAGACCTTATTTAAACTTTTTCCATGTAAATAACTGATAGTCATAAAAAGGAAAATTGCATTTGCTTTGAGTGGGCAGAAGATACATTTAAGTCAAAATGAGGGATATTCTGCAAGCAGGGCTTGAGCCCATGAATAACAACACTATATTATTTTTTTTTTTTTAAAGGCAGGCGTTCAGCTCAGCAGAGCTATTTGTCCTTGCATACCAATGCAACAAATTATGTTATTTAATGAAAAATGGTCTGGCCCGGCTTCCCAGGCAGGCTGCCGTGTCTTAGTGACATTATCATTAATGCATCGGCGCTCTGAATCAATTGGCCCCTCGTTATGCCCTCGGTGATGTAGAGGCCCCCCTGGCTTCCAGGCACCCAGCACCCACGGAAGTCTGTACCCTCACTAGTGTTCAGTCCCAGTGCCGATGAAGGGAAAGGTGACTCTAGCTAGAGTGGCCCCCGGTGACCCAGAAGACAAAGTCCTGGTAAGAACAGATGTGGGGTTTTGAACACCACCTACCTGGGACTCCTGGACCCTCGTGAGGTACGCTTCATGGTGAGGGCTTCTCATGATCCCTCAAGTCTCACTGGCTCCTCCAAGCTCAGAAGAACAGCGTTCTGGTCCACTCGGGTTTCCAAGTTGGCCCTCACCACCCCCTGCATCCCTACGGAGACACAGCGCCATGGAGGGTGGGAACAGTGTCCTGTATGTTCACCAGTGCAGAGATGAGCAGCGCTGGTTAACACGGGAGTGCAGAGCTTGTACAGAACACGGGACTGGCCAGAGGTGGAGCCGAGGAGCCCTGGCAGTGCAGCGGGTAAGGAGGCCCTTTCAAGGCCAGCCCCCTGCCTGGCTCCTCCTGCCCGCCCTTCCTTAACTTCTTTCTCCCTCTCCCCTTCCTTCATCCTTCATGCCCTCCATTCCCTTCTCCCATCCTTGCTCCTTCTTCTTTTTCTTTTTCAGTGAGGGGGCCTCAGAGTGTCCACCACAATGCCAGAAACATCCCGGTGGTCTTGAGAAGGTACCAGATTAACAGAAGAGAAAAGATTTCTTTCAACAGCCCCAGGAAGGAGTCAACATGGTGCTAGTACCCTAATTAGGATGTTTTTCTGGAGCGCAAACGGTGTGCTTGCCTGTGAACTGAGGAAGAAAGAGGAGGTGCAAGGAGAGGACACATACATCACTGTAGGCGAGGCTCTACCACCACTCTGACCCCTGGAGTGCTCCTTCCTGCCACCCTATGGCCCTATCTTTCCAAGGAGCCCTCTGCACAAAGACCGGTTCACTTGCTCTGTTTCCTTAGCACTTGGGAACGGCTCATGATGAGCAACAGTGCACTTTAGAGCTCACTTGCATAGCAGAGTTGCATGAAATAGATGAAGAGCCAGCTGACGGAGATTCCGTGAGACCTGGTCCTTCCTGAGGACCACACAGCCTGTGAGAGACAGACACAGACAGGGACACACAGCATCTGCTCCAGGAGAGGTGGCCTTCCCCTAATCAGGACTTGAGGAAGTCAGTTCATGAAACCCCAACTTTTCACACCAGCATTCAGAATATGGTGACCAACTGCTGTGGTTTGCTTGAGATTGAAGGGGTTCCTAAGACATGCAGCTTTCAGTTTTAAAACCAGGGGAGTTTCAGATAAGCTAGACCAGTTGACCAGCCTAAATCAGAACCATCTGTGACACAGACATAACTGATAGAACTTACGTTAAGATCCATAAATACAATAGATAAATAAATAAAAGGTAGATGGATCACGAGAGAGACGGACAGAATGATAGATGGATAGATAGATAGATAGATAGATAGATAGATAGATAGATAGATAGATAGATAGATAGATGTTGTTGTTGTTAGGTGCCATCAAGTGAGTACCGACTCATAGTGACCTTATGCACAACAGAATGAAACACTGCCTGATCCTGGACCAACCTCACTACTGTTGCCATGCTTGAGTCCATTGATGCTGCCACTTGGCCAATCCATCTCGTTGGTGGTCTTCCTCTTTTTCTCTGACCCTCCATCCTGCCAGACATGATATCCTTCTCCAGCGACTGGTCCCTCTTGACAATATCTCCGAAGTATGAGAGACAAAGTTCAGCCATCTCGGCCTCAAAGGAGCATTCTGGCTGCACTTCTTCCAAAATGGATCTATTGGTTCTTCTGGTAGCCATGGCACTTTTAGTATTCTCCTCCAACACCACAATTAAAAGGCATCAATTCTTCTACTATCTTCCTTATTCACTGTCCAGCTTTCGCATGCATAAGATAGATGGTAGATAAGTGAACACATAGATGAAAGACAGATGACCGATGGATATAAAGAGAGATAAGTAAGTGCATAGATAGGCAGATAAATAGATTATAGATAGATGGATAGATAAATGAAAGATGGCTATAAAGAGAGCTAGGTAGGTACGTAGATAGACAGATAGATGCTAGATAGAACAACAGCAAACTGGATTTGAGCACGTGCTCATGCCTTCAGACAGTGACTGCTCAGCTAGACGGAGCTGAGTCGGATGCTACCTGGGACCCTGCAGGCCAGAAGGACACCAGCAATGGATGAGGGAAGTGAAAGTGCCTCTGCCCATCCCCCTCTCACTCCTGGCAGATCACTCACTGTAGCCCTGAAAGCAGGAGTCCAGGATGGTTAAATCAACACTCTGTGGGATCTCCTCATGGAAATCGAGGATGGGAAGAAGCTTTGGGCCCTGGCACCCTCTCCTCTGTGCTAGTTGTCCACAGCGTGAATGTGACCAGAACACTTTCAGAAAGTCCGCACTCTGTCCTTCTTGACTAGTCTCCCCATGAAGTAACAGCAGAAGTCCCCTGCATAGTTGGTGAAATCCTGAGTCTCCTGGGCTTTGCTCACCCACAGGTGTCTGTTCTGAAGTGGGATTCATTGTGACTTCCATGCACTTGGTCTTTCATCAGAGATCTCAGGGCTTCTGAGCAGCAAGTGACCACTTGTGTCCCCAGCAAGGGCTATCCTCCGAAGCTTCCCCAAGCACAATGGGACCCGAGAGACCTGTGGCAGCTCAGCTCTTGCTTCTAAAAAATTACACGACTAATCATAAATTGCCACCACTGATTTTTTTTCCCTTAAATAAGCACTCAAATTTATGGGTGATCATGAAACTCCTCCATCAGAAATGAGTCAGAGACACAAAAATGATTAAGCAGGAATTTTAATTTTTAATGAAATCGCTGACCCAGCTGAGTAATAAAAAATCAGAGCCTGCCTGTCCATGTGTTTTGTGATATAACTGTCCTTCCTCATCTCAGAGCAGCCTCAGTTCTAGAATTCTGACCTTGACCACTGGCAGGGTTCCATGCTGTTCCCTGCTGCTCCAGGGAGCCCACCCCAAGCTAAGGCCCCACCAGGTGAAGGGCCATGATTCCAATGCATATTTCTTTTGTGTGTTGCTGGATGGAGAGTCTATGTCCTTGGGGACCTCAAAACCTTCTAGACCCATCCCTGGAGTACAGTAGGTCTTCAGTACCCAGTAGGTGGACAATACACCTATGCTGTAGACATAAGGACATAGTATGTGTGTATAGTACAGAAAGCACGCCAAGTGGTTCCTTGGGAGGCTGCAAGCTTACATCACTCACCACCTCAGCAGGGACCTGTCTGGGTATCCATCAGACACGCAGCTGGCTGAAATCTCTGCCAAGGGCATCTGTCACAGAGTGTGTGAGCAGGGGACACACTCCACCCAGGTACCACCTCTGCCTCCATCCACAGCTGCAGAGTCAATTTATACTATAGGTACCCTTTAGTATAAAGCAGGCCTGCTCCCACAGGGTACCCAAGTCTTCAGGGAAGCAGACTGCCACATCTTCCTCCCACAGATGGAGCAGCTGGAGGATTGGAACCACCGATTTTTTTGCTAACCATGGGGTGCTTTAATCACTGTGCCACTAGGATTCTGGTGGCCTCCACCAGGCACTGGACAAGAATTCATTTCGCCTTTCTAAGCCCAGGCTTATTGACCTGAAAACATCCGGACGATTGCTGCTGGGATTCCATGAAGCAAGGCTCCACCCCTCACCCTCACGGCTTGCTCTCAGATGTCATCCTGGACCTTCCCCATCTGAATAATCCCATAAACAAACCTCTGCACATGGACCAGAGTATTCAAGTCACGCTTACTGGTGGTCATAGAACTGACCCGGAATTGAGACCCACAACAGTGGCAGTGGGAAGATTTGTTAGGTAAGTACATGGTCACACAGCAAGCCACAATTTTCACAGAAGTGTGCAGCTGTGTGCTCATTCTACAGGTGGACAAGTTGGCCTCTGGAGACCCGTAACCATATCCCCAGATGCCAGACACTGCAAGAAACAGCCCTGGGCCTGCCTCGCCTAGGGCTTCCCCTCCCAGGATACTGACTAACTAGAGACTCCAATCCACGTTGAGTGTTGTTGTTCGGTAATCCTATGCACAACAGAGCAAACACTGCCCAGTCCTGCACCAATCTCAGGATTATTAAACTTGAGCCCATTGCTGCTGCCACTGTGCCAATCCACCTCATTAGGAGCCTTTCTCTTTTTTGCTGACCATCCACTTTACCAAGCCTGATGTCTTTCTCCAGGATCTAGTCCCTCCTGATACCGTGTCTCAAGTATGAGAGACGAAGTCTGGGCATCTTGTCTTTTAAGGAGCATTCTGGTTGTACATCTTACAACATAGATTTTTGTTTGTTTGCTCTTCTGGTAGTCTATGATACCTTCAAAATTCTTCACCAACACCATAACTCAACTGCATCAACTCTTCTACAGTCTTTCTTGTTCACTGTCCAGCTTTCATATGCATCTGAGGTTATTGAAATACGATGGCTTGGGTCAGGTGCACCTTGGTCCTCAAACTGACATCTTGGTTCTTGAACAATCTCAAGAGGTCTTGTGCAGCCGATTTGCCCAATGCAATATGATGTTTGGTTTCTAAGTCTTCAGGAAAAGTGAAGAACACTGAGCACCTTCCTCTCTGAAGGGAGCCTCCACAGTCAGTAGTCAAGTAAGTCTTCACATCCTGTGTCCCCCTTCTACACCTGGTGTGGACAACCTGTGTGTTCCTTCCATGATGCTTTGTTCCACAGCATGGACAGCTTCAGCTTTCCTGCCAACAGCGTTCTGTCCCTGAGCCTGGACAATCATAGCCTTCTTTCCCACAGTGTTTTCACTTGAAGCTTATTGTTGTTGTGAAGTGCCGTCGAGTCGGTTCTGACCCATAGCGACCCTGTATAGAGTTTCCGAGGAGTGGCTGGTGAGCTTGAACTTCTGACCTTACAGTTCAACCGGCTTTGCAATCTGGTGCATTAACCCACAGCACCACACCAGGACTCCACCTGAAGCTTGGTTTCCACGGTGCTTATCTCCAAAACCTGAGGAAGCGCTGCTTTCCTTTCCATGAAGCTTTGCTCTTCAGCCCTGACAACTTCATCTTTCCTTCCCATGATGCTTTGCTCTTCAGCCCTGACAATTTCATCTTTTCTTCCTATGATACTTTGCTCTACAGCCCTGAAATGTTCATGTCTCCTCCCATGATCCTTTTCTCTACAGCCTTGACTTCATTTGTCCTTCCCATGATACTTTGCCAGGAAGCTCACACAACCATGCTTTCTTTGCCCTATAGTCTGAACAACTACAATCTTCCTTCCCACAATCCTCTCTCTGCTTTGAAAACTCAGCTCTCCTTCCCATGATGCTTTGCCCCCTTCTGCCTGGTCCGGATGCACAGAAATCCCAGCTGTGTGGCAGGAATAGTCACAGAGGGGCTGCTGTGGATCAACTTTGGAGCCAGCTCTGCAGTTCCCAGTGGTGCCCTCCAGCAAGCCCCTGGGGCTCTGCAGGCCTCAGCTAGCTTCTCGGCAGATACTGGAGCCATGTTCTGTAGCCCAAGCATGAACCTAGGGGAGACAGGGAGTTAAAGCAATGTGGGGCAATGGCCTGAGAGAGGGTCGGTGGTCGACAATTATTAGGGACTAAACACACAGGACTTGGGGCTGACTGGCTGTCGGGTGGAATGCAGGGAAGACCTACCCAGGGTCTGCACTGGCATCAACACATCCCAGGATGGTGTTCTCCAACACACAGCATAGGCCGAGGGGTCAGGAAGAGGTAGGTGATTCTGGCGTGACCAGGCTGAGCCTGAGAATCCACCAGAACAAATGGTGGGCTGACTGCTCTGCAGGGTGGCAACAGTGCCATGTCCTCAGTAGAGAGGAGCCCTGAGATGGTCAGCCAAGAAGGATGCAGCCTGGGGAACGAAGAGCTGCCCTGAATGTCTGAGAAGCCCCTCAGTCTGGTACAAGACTCACTGTGTGGCCCAGGGCTGATCTGCTGTTGGCTTTGAAGAACAGTCCAGAGGTCTTCAGGCAGCACAAGGGGAGGAGGGTGATGGCAGCCAGCGGAGGCCTGGGAGGAACAGACCCCAGTCAAAGACCCACTTCAAGTGCCAGCTCTGACCTCAGGAAGCCCACTTTACTCCCTCAGCCTCAGGGGGCATTGAGATTGTCACAGGAGTGGCCACATGCTGGACCATTACAGGTTCGCTCTCACATGTCACCATGACCATCGATCACCAATGACTGTCTCCAGTCCTACATCCATCCTCAAAGCAATTGTTAATGGAGAGCTTTTCCTGGGCCAGGTGCCCTGCGGACCAACATCTGTATTCCCTTGTTGCATGCGCTCGAAGACACTCTGAGAACTGCAGATTTACCATCAACATCATCTCTCTCTACAGATGAGCAAACAGCTCAGGGAGTGATAGTGATGTGCTCCCACAAGCGGGAAGTGCAAGGAGTGGAGAGGCCTCACCGAGGGCTGTGCCTGGTGTTGTGGGAAAGACAGGACCCCTGTCCAGACAGGGCAAGCCGACTACACAGGGCTGCTCAATACTTAGGATGGGAGCAGGGAGAAAGCGCTGAGTAAGGAATGTCTGCTCTTCCTGGAGTCTGGGACAAGAGGTAGCACAAGGGCTTTAAGGAGCCGAGACTCTGCAGCCAGCTCTGCGGCCTCGTCAGAATCTGTGCAAAGGCAGAAGGCACGAAGGGAGTGGTGGTTTTAGAACTATCATCCATTAACCCTCTCCTTAAGTAGCCTTGGTGGCACAGTGGTCAAATATTGGTCTGCTAAGCAAAAGGTTGCTGGTTCAAATCCACCCTAGGGATCTGTGGGAGAACAACCCGGTGATCTGCTCCCATAAAGAGGGTAACCTAGGAAACCCTATGAGGTGGTTTAGCCCTGTCCTACAGGGTAACTAAGAACAGGAATTGACTCAACGCACCTGCCACCACCACCCATTCCTTGAAGAGTCAGACAAGGCCCTGACTAGAGTGGCGTGGGAGACATGTCCCCAGGCCCAAGCCAGGTCAGCCTCCTGCCTGCTGCTCATCCCTGACGGTTTGTTCAACATTGTGTGATGAAATATCATTATCTGCCATGCTTATTTTTATCTCTTCTCTCTATTTTGGGAAGCAGATTCTTAGATCAGCAATTAGAGATGTCACTCGTACGCTGGGGGGAGGGGGTAATTTGCAAAGTCTATAATTGAGAATAGTAATCAAATTCGTTGACAACTTCAATGGCACTAAAATGGTAATTAATTGTAAATTTTTGATGGAATGTATAATATTTATCTATTTTTGAACTTTTTACTGATCAGCAACAAGCTCTGGTTTCTTCATTTTTTTATCGGATTTCTATAGTTAGCGTATTCTAGCTCTGTTTTTCCTATTAAAAGTTTCCATGGGGAAAGAAGTCTAAGGAATCTGGGCAACCAAGCCTTCTGTGTATCAGGAGGGGTCAGTGCCCTGGGGCCAGGTTAGGTCTTCTGAACCAGTGCAGAAAGCAGGCGGGGCTGGAGGAACAGGGAGAAGGCCCCAGGGCCAGGGTGGGATGACCTGAGATGCTTCCAGACCCTGCCCCAGTGGGAGGTTGAGCAAGGAATGGATAGGCGAACCCAACATCTGGTACCATCCTGGTTTCAGTTCTCAAAGTTCTGCATCCCAAGAGATGGCTTAATCTTGGGCCACCTGGAACAACTGGTCAACATAATGGTACACGCTTCCTAAACCAGAGCATGCCATTGGAAGATGAGGTCTCCCTGCATCGTGCTCTAAGCATGTCCCACACAAGGACACTCGATACAGCAATGGCAGTGCCACATCTGAGTTGCCATGTGCCCAAGTCCATTCAGGAGCTCTGCATCTCTTGAGGTGACCATAGGGTCCACAGGAACCCCAGTGGCAGAAGTGATGGTTCCCAGAATGGTCAGCTCCATTGGGGACATCCTGGTCAGCCTTGGAGGAAAGGCATCTGGGTCCACCTTTAGCCCTGACCAGCTGGTTCTTCCTTGCTAGTTTCCTTCGGTCAGCACAGGTGGAGAGGAAGTGCTGAGATGACCCCTGAAAATCTGGCTTCGACGAGGAGTTGGTGGGAGCAGAGACTCGGGATGCCAACCCCCTAGGCATGCCCACTGCCTTTCCTAAAGGGGTTCTCTTGCTGTTGTTAAATGCTGTCATGTCATTTCCAACTCATGGAGACTCTATATAGGGTTTCTGAAGAACGGCTGCTCAGTTTGAACTGCTAACGTTCCGGTTCACACCAGGACTCTGGGTGTTCCCATATCACAGGTGGGGAATCTGGACAGGAGGGGTCAGAATAAGACCAACACTAGTCAGCATTCATACTGGAATCAGGCACTCCACCAGGAGTTCACACAGAGCAGGACTAGGGGTGAGTAAGACCAGGACCTCAACACATGCCCCCGCCGCCCCCCGCCCCAGGTTCATACAGTGCAGGGCATGGGATGGACCCACCCTAGGTTCATACAGGGATGGGGTTTCACACATTTCCCCACAGTTACAGGGGATGAGACAGGGGATGCCTACCCATACGTCCACCCCCAGCCCACCACCCCTGGTTCACACAGAGTAGATTAGGAGTGGGCCTGCCTGGTGCTTCACAACTTCCCCCAGGTTTACACAGGATGAGGCAGGGGATGCTTATTGTCCCTGGTTCACACAGGATAGGGCAAGGATGGGGCCATCCTGGTGTTTAGATGATAAGGATCTGACTCCAGGTCCACGCAATGTATTTGTTTGGCCCCTAAGGCTCTGTGCCAAGTCTCCCCCTCCTGCCCCAGCTCTCTGCCCACATGATCTCATCCATCTGCCCTCAGAAGGACAAGTCTTCACTGGGCTTCTTCTCTAGGGCCCCTACTTACCAGCTCCAACCCGGGCATAGCTCAGACGGGCCACAAGGAACACATCATTTACCTTCCTTCTGGTCTGACCTCTCTCTCCTCCTTCTTCTTCTGACAAAGGGAGTAGGGGGGCGGGGACTGGGGATTCCTAGTGGAGTCCTGGGGCTAGGGGCACAGGGAGACCAGAACAAGGGTGTAGAGGGTACTAGAGGTCTCTAGTGGCATCCTAGTGTGGTGCTGTGGGATAAAGCACTAGACCACCAGATTGGTTTGAACCACAAGGTCGGTGGTTCAAACTCACCAGCCACTCCTTGGAAATTCTATAGAGTGTTGCTATGAGTTGGAACTTACTCAATGACATTTAACAGCAAGTAGAGTTCCCAGGGCTAGGGGTGCAGGAAGAGCAGAACAAGGGGAGTAGGGGGGATCTGGAGCTCAGGGTATAGGAAGAGTAGAGCCCATGCCCGGCTGCATGCACCCCGGAGCCCCAGCTCACAGCTCTGGGCACCGCTTACTTAATACCATGCCCAAATCTGCTCACCTGGCCCGGGCTTCTACACTCCCTGGCACCCCTATGGTGATTTGCAAAAAACAGTGAACCAGTAGTCATGTTCAGCAGCCCCGAGACAAAAGTGAAAGTCCCCACATACAGGTGGCCATGCCTGGTCCTGGGACGTAGGTCCACTCAGAGAGTCCTTCTGGGCTTCACCCTCTGTCTAGATCCATCAATTCAGAATGCTTTGTCCACCTCATTTTCAATAATTTCTTCACCTCTTGTCAACAGCATCTCTTATTCCTCAAACCACAAGCTCCATCTTTCCCCACCCAGAGCTCCAAGTATTGCCTTCAACAGCACATACACAACCCAAAGGCATTTGACACAGGAATTGAAACAGAACAGGGGCAGGTTTGAGAAAATCAAGGAGAGCAGATTTTCAGCTGAAAAAAAAAGAATCTATTTGCACTCATCAAGCTATGCTGTTACTTTGAGTGATGAGAATGACGCTTATCATTGGCACTTAACAACAACAACAAGAACAAGCAGTATGAGATCTGGAGGGCACCCTATTCTGGGTAAGCTATTTGACAAGCTGGGCACCAGAATTTGAAAGGCAGTACATTCCAAAGAAAATCATCCTGCAGACATGAGGACTAGAATCTTCTTCCTCAGTTTCACCAGGTGGCACTGGGGTCTCAGTGCTGGTCTGTGTGCTGGGGTACCTCTGTGACAGACAGTCTAGGGGCACACACTGATTAACCCTTGACTCCATGGGCACGATTCATCCTGGAAGGAGGACTCGCAGTTCAGGCCAGGAGGTAGCAGGAGATGAGGCTGAGCACCTCAGAGTTGGAGTAACATGCTCAGAAAAAAACAGATGCTTCATCCTGTACTGGCCAGGCAGACAGCCGTACTGGGCATCAGAGGCCTCTGGGTCAGCCTTTGGCAAGGCATCAGCGTTAGAGTGGACACCCATCACTAGGCAGGGATGCTCTGTGGGAGACCCCTGTGCACACTCCCAGAAACAGCCAGGCCTGGCTGAGCAGATGAGGGGAGACCAGAAACGGTCAGACTCTCCCCCTTCATGTGACCCAGGCACACTTGGCATCTTCTACAGCCTGGTGAGGGGTTTGCTGGCTGGTGACTGCCCACTCACCCTTCAGGTTTGGATTCTTTTTGATGAGAGGTTGGGGTACTGTTCATTTTGCACCATGCTTGGAGTCTGGCAGGGCATAGACTTGATTCCAGGCCAGGAAACCGGGGTCTCCCCTTCTAGTCAGCCAGTGCCATTGCTACACCAAGTCCACACAGGCCCCTAGCAGCAGGTGGGGGTGCCTAGGGTCCCCTTGTCCAACATCCCCAGAGCTAATCACTGCAGACAGGCTTCTTGCTCTGCCACGGCGCAAACATGCTCTAAATCCAATTGATCGGATGTAAAACATCACCTCCCCCACCCCCTGTGCACAGCCGGGTCAGAAGTAGGTGACGTTCGCTGCATTACTTGGCGTAAACATGATTTTAATAATTACCGTGGGCCAGAGCCCGTGCCTGCTCGTGAATAATGAGAATTGAATCCTATTATAGTTCAGGATTAAATATCTTCCAGTTCAGCTCCTTCGGCAGGCTGGAAAGCAGGCCCCAGACCCAGCATGGAGTAGCCCTGCTGGACGCGGTGCTGGACCCTAACAGCATCCTCCTTCAACACTCTGAATTCCATCCTGTAGTCCATGATCAAGGGAGTTTTCTGGAATTTGTTATAATTCTCGGTCGTTTTCATGTTCGTTGGAGACTATAATTACTCTCTATCTGCGAGTACGTATTAGACTTATGATAACATTGTCACTTTCAAAACTGTGTATTTATAGTTCTCATTTGCGCCACCTCAATTCAGAAACCTTAGTGTTTGTGATGTTGGTGAATTGAAACTCAGTACAGAGTTCTGCAGGGCGGGTGCCTGGGACCACAGCCCACCAGCCCCTCTCCTCAGCCCCTTCATCTTAACGATGAAGATTGTGGAGCCCCTGGATATTAATTGACTCTCCTAAGGTTACCTAAATAATTTAAGACCGTTTGCTAACATGCATTAACTCTGCATTTCAGATAGCTGACTCCCTGAGTGTGTTTAAATGGCCAGTTTGATTCTCTAACCTGCATCTTAGGGAAATGAGGGAAGCTCATGTGTGGGTTACAAACCTAGAAAGGGATCTGCTGGTAGAAAATTCCAGCATCATCTCCACTGTTACATGTGAGAAAGCACAGTTTTCACCAGAGAAATTACAAGGAAGAAGGTTTATTATTTCAGAAATCCACAAAGTGAATGTTAATTCCACCACCACCACCACACACACACACACCCCGACATCATGGATACACACATATTTAAAAAATACACAGCCATGTGCACATGTCAATATGATGTTGATATGCACCATAGGGCATTGCAATTCATAGGACGTCCCACTACACTCTCAAAGGAGCATATTGTAGAGAGCTAGTCATTATGATTGGTATTTTCCAGTGAAAATGGGAGAGATTGGAGACGTAACCAAACCAAAATCATTCTGGTCAATTCCCACTCATGGTGACCCCAAATGTGCAGAGTACAAGTGCTCCATAGAGTGTTCAAAGCTGTCATCTTTTAGAAGATCACCAGGTATTTCTTCTGAGGTACTTCCAGATGGGAGGGGCTTCAAGCTCAACCTTTGTGCTAATAGCCCAGAGCATATTCATTTCCACTACAAGGAGCTCCTGATGTTAAAGAATTGGCTCAAAACGCATGCCTGGGAGTGTGGGATCAGGAAGCACACCCCACATCTTGTTTCAGTACCATCACTTCCCCCATCCCATGCTTTCTGGAATTTTCCATGTCTGAAGTGTCTGTTTTCCTGGGTGTCTGAAATCTGACCATCCAGAAACTTCCTTGGTCTTGCCAATCATCCAGATGTTATGTTGTTCTACACGCTAGTCAGATACTTTATAGATGATGTGTATTTTTAGACATTTTATCATGTTGATTTTTATCATAAGGACCCCTGGTGGCACAATGATTTAAGTGTTGCACTGCTAACTGAAAGGTCAGCAGTTTAAATCCATCAGTCCCACTGAGGAGAAAGATGAGGCTGGCTGCCTCCTCAAAGACTGCATCCTTGGAAACTGCATGGGTCACTTCAATTTTGCCCTAGAGGGTCACTAGGGGTTGAAACCGACAGACAGCATCTTTTTGTTTTCATTCATATTATGAATGAGATTTTCTTTAAATTTTTACTTGAAATTCAATGCTTTCAAAAATATGATTTACTATTTTTGTCAATCTGCCTTATACTGAATGATGCCACAATTCGTCCACATCCACTCCTCACTCATCAGCATGGTTACATCCCATAGACCAGCTCATTATGAGAAAATGGTACGTGACCACATCAAATTACATAACAGAGAATGACTACATCATGACAAAACACTAAGAACCACAGCCCAAGCAAGTTGACACATCACCTGAACCATCACAGCCAGGTTTACGTTCTTCTCACACCTCCACGTTCGTTACTGCTAGACATATGTCATTAATGTGCATAATTGTTGGAGGGTAGATGTGTTACTGTTGTCATAAATGTAAAATGTCAGATAATGAGAAGAGGAAATATGTAACGCACTGGTGTTTTAGTACAGACCTTTTGGGTTTCTTGGAATCCATAGGAAATGATTGTGAGTCTCATATGCTATTCCTTTGTACACATCAGCACCAGATTCCTAGTGGGGTATTCTGGGGAGCTGGGCAAAGTGATGCTCAAGTAGAGTACTGGCTGCCTGTGGGAGATAGCATGGCTGCCGTCAATTCAGCTGACTCATGACCATGCCATGCACAGCCAGCAGACGGAACACCTCTGTTTCTGTGCCATCCTCACAATTCCTGCGTGTTTGAGTCCACCGATGCAGCTTCTGTGCCAATACTGTACCAACCCTCATCATTGAGGGTCTGCCTCACCCTCGCTGGCTTCCTGTGGTGAAGGACAGTTCTAGGGTTGATGTTATCTGGTGTGCTAACTCATGGCTGTCACACCAAGTGGAGATTCTTTTATGCCCACCCACCTGCACTCTGGTTGGTGGGTGATGAGGAGGTGGTAGTGGTGATAAGTTACCCCCATCGGTGGGAGGGTGATGAGACTGTATGAGGGGAGGAGTGGTGACAGTTCCCACAGTAAGCAATGGGGGTGGGGATGGTAGTGGGGACAAGTTACCCACACTAGGGAATGGTTACACCAACCCTAAGGATGTCACTACCTTGGTGGTCCTTCCCCCTGTGGTGCCAGCCCACCCCTTACTGCCACCACAGCAGACCCTGAGGCCATTTGTGCACTACCCCCTCTGATATGTGGAGCCTGCACCCCCATACCTTCTTAATGGTACCATTCATGCTTGACCCCTCCTGATGACAAGTCCAAAGAACAAGAGTCAGGGCAAACATTCTGTCATGATCCATAAGGTTTCCATGGACTAGTTTTCAGACATAAATCATCAGGCATTTGGTTCTAGTCTGCATTCATCTGGAAGCTCCACTGACATCTGTCCACCATGGGTGACCCTGATGATATTAAAATACAGGTGGCTTCCAGCATCACAGCAACACACAAGCCACCACAGTATGACAAACTGACAGACTATGGTGATGTCTAAGAATAGACATTTAAAAATGACATATAAACAGCTTCTGCTATACAAACAGCATGATATTCTCATATACAAACAGGTCAATGGAAAAATAATCAAATGCCTAGAAACAGTCCTGCATGCTAACTATGTGAAAGACAAGAATATTGATATAAACTTAAGGTATAGGAAAATGTCATAAAATTCATAAGCAAAATACAAATCTAAGAAACCCTAAATGAAAAAAAAATGACAGGTAAGGTTTATAGATATTATATGCAAGAGCATTTCATAATAGCCTAATCCAAATGTTAGAGTGTGAAGAATTATTTGCAGCATATATGTTAGGAAAAAAGCAAGCATTCATAATCAAATATTTTTACCTATTATTTCATTTTCTTATTTAATTGCATGTGCTAAAGTCTCTAATGTTATTTATTGGCTGCAATAGTGGACTCAAACATGGGATGCCTGTGAAAATGGTGCAGGGCTAGACAGTGTTTCATTCTGCTGTATATTTGTTGTTGTTAGGTGCCACCAAATCGGTTCTGACCTGTAGCGATCCTATGTACAATAGAATGAAACACAACTCTGTCTTGCGCCATCCATGTTGTGCATAGCGTTGCTATAAGCCAAGACCAACTTGATGGCGAACTAACAACGTCAACCACCCACCAAAACTCTGAAGCACTATTAATTAATATTCATGATGGGAGGTGTCCATCTCTCATTCCTAATATTAGTAAAGTCTGCTTCAATATTTTCTGTTTAATCTGTTTAATAGTTTGGGGTAAGTAGTTTTTCATTTCATTCTTGTTTGTTGCTGTTGTTGAGTTGTTTCCAATTTATAGCAACCTTATGTATAATAGAACAAGAAATTGCCCAATCTTGTATCATCTTCACAATCATCTTCATCTCTGAGCCTGTGACTGCAGTCACTGTGTTTGTCTATCTTGTTGAGGGTCTTCTACTTTTCCGCTGACCCTCTGCTTTTCCAAGCATGATGTCCTTCTCCAGGGACTGGACCCTCTTTATAATGTGTCAAATGTACATTAGACAGAGTCTCATCCTCCTCACTTCTAAGGAACATTTAGGCTGTACTTCTTCAAAGACAGATGTACTCATTGTTTTGTCTGTCCTTGGTATGTTGAAAACTCTTCACTGAGAATTGGTGTATTTAAATCATGCATAATTCCAATGCATCATTTCTTCTCTGGTCTTCCTTATTCAATGTCCAACTTTCATATGTATATGAGATGATTGGAAATACCATGGCTTGGGTCAGGCTCACCTTAGTCTTCAAAGTGACATCTTTGCTTTTTTAGCACTTGAAAAGAGCTTTCATAGCAGATTTGTTCACTGCAACACTTCACTCTCCATTGCTTCCTTCACTGCTGCTTCTTTGAGGATTGATTGTGGATCCAAGTAAAATTAAATCCTTGACCACATCAATCTTTTCTCTGTTTATTGTGATGTTGTCTGCTAATCCAAATTGTGGGGATTTTTGTTTTCTTGCTTAATTAGTTTGATTTCTACTTTGATCACATCTTCTTTCCTTTGTTTAGATGTGCCTGCTCTATGTATTAAAATAGTTTTAACTAATAGGTTTTCTCCTTTATCAGAAAATGCATTCTATGGATAAATGGCAGCATGCTATATCTTCCCTGGATAGCAGATGGTAACATGCCCTTTGCACATCGTTCTCCAATTGGGGAGACTCTAGGGCTAAAACAGTCTATTCCATCACCTTATTTGCAGGAGGTGAGTTCCCAGCATCACAACAACACACAAGGGCCTTTTTCTTCCTTGCCTCAGGGAGGTTTGTTGAAGCTGAGCCTGGAGGGAAGCCTAGTAAAGATGTTGGGTTCAGAGATGACAAAGCAAGGATGCTATGAGTGAAAGATTGGGGGCTGCAACTCCAGGCTCTAATCTGAAGCTGCTACTGACCAGTCCATCTCATTGGGGATCATCCTCTCATTTGCTGGCCCCTTCCACTGTATCAAGCATGATGTCCTTCTGCAGGGACAGGTCCCTCCTGATAATATGTCCAAAGTATGAGCGATTAACTCTCACCACCCTGGTTTCTAAGGAGCATTTCTTCCAAGACAGATGTGTTTCTTCTTTTGGTAACTTTCAATATTCTCCTCCAACATCATACCTCAAATACATCAATTCTTCTATGTCTTCCTTGGTCATTGTCCAACTTTTACATGTATATGAAGCTATTGAAAATATCATGGCGTGCATTAGGTACACCTTAGTCCTCAAAGTGATTTCTTTGCTCTTGAGTACTTTGATTGTGGATCCAAACAAAATGAAGTATTAAACAGCTTCAACCTTTTCTCCATTGTTCACGATGCTATTTGTTCTGCTCTGCATAAGTTTGCTATGAGTTGGTAACTACTCAATGGCACCTAACTACAACAACAATTTATTGATCCAGTTTGAGGAATTTTGTTTTCTTTACGTTGAGGTACAATCCATATTGAAGGCTGTCTTCTTTCATTTTCATTAAAAAATATTTTAAGTTATTTTTGCTTCTATGATCTGCATTTGTTAGTCTATTAAAACGTCTTCCTCCAATCCTGATACCATCTTCTTCTTCAGTTTCTCAGATAGCTCAGACTACAGATTAAATTATTATAATTAAAAAATACAACCCTGGAACACAGCTTTCCTGAATTTAAACCATTCAGTATCCCTTGTTCTGGTCAAACAACTGCCTCTTGGCCTAGGTACAGATTCAGTTCTTCATAAGCACAATTAAGTCTTTTGCAATACCCATTCTTTACAACGCTATCCACAGCTTGTCATGATCCAATTAGTCAAAACTCTTTGCATAGTCATTAAAATACAAGTAAACATCTTTCTGGAATTCTCTGCTTTCATCCAACATCCATCTGATGCTAGCAATGATCTCCCACTTTCCATGTCTCTTTCTGAATATGGCCTGAACGTCTGGCAGCTCCCTATTAATGTAATAGTGCAGCCTTTAAAAAAATTATCCTCAGTAAAAATGTACTTGCATGTGATATTAATGATATTCAATGATTTTTGCATTTCATTGGGTCACTTCTCTTTAGAATGGGCACAAATATTGATCTGTTGGCCACATGGTTGTCTTCCAAATTTCTTGGCAGAGATAACTGAGCACCTCCAGTGCTGCATCAGTTTGTTGAATGATTTCAATTTGTAGTCCATCAATTCCCACAACCTGGTTTTTCCTCAATGCCTCCAGCACAGTTTGGACTTCTTCCTTTAGTACCGAGGATTCTTGGTCCTATGTGAAATGGTTGAACATCGGCCACATCTTTTGTTAAAGTCACTCTGTGTATAGCTTCTACCTACTTTAGATGCTTTCTGCATCATTCAATATTTTGCACATTGTTGTTGTTGTTAGGTCCTATGAAGCCACAACTGACTAAACTATGTTTAGTGACCCTGTGCACAGCAGAATGAAACACTGCCCCATCCTGCACCAACCTCACAATCATTCCAATGCTTGAGCCCACTGCTGCTGCCACTATGCCAATCCATCTTATTGGAATCTTCCTCTTCTTCCTGTCCCTCCACTTTACCAAGCACGATGTCTGTAATGTTTAAGGCTCTATGTCAGCTTGACTAGGCCAGGATTTCCAGAGGTTTAGCAGCTGAGATGTGTTTACTCCTATGGTGATGAAACCTAATACAAGCATAGTTAACTCTATGATAAGTGGCTTTGAGCAGCCAATCAATTGAACAGATGCTTCCTTGGGAGTGTAGCCTGCTCCCAATACTATGCAGATGTGGGAGGGGCTGTTTTTCTCTTCTCTACTTTGTTGTTGTTGTTATCAAGTCAATTCCGACCCATAGTGACCCTGTATAGGAGCAGCTGGTGAGCTGGTGAGTTTGAACCGCCGACCTTGCAGTTCAAATGGCTTTGCAGTCTGGCGTATTAACCCACAGCACCACACCAGGACCTGGAATTCTAAAATTACAAGCCATTTCCTTGATGATAAATTCTCTCAATATATGTACATATGTACATTTCACTGACTTTGCTTCTCTAGAAAATCTGGCCTATGACATGTGGTACTGAGAGAGTGGGGTTCTAGAGAAACAAAATCACAAGGATGAGTTTTCTAAATTGGTTCTCAAGTCTGACGAAAGTTAAAGTGGAGGCATGTCTGACCTCCACTTTATAGCATTAGGATGGTTTTCAGTTTGGTCCTCCTTCCCTCCTTTGGAGTCAGAGGAAGGCAGACATGGTCCCCACTTGATTTAAGCAGTTGGCACTTTGAGCAGATTCATTGCAATGGCTCCAGACCTGTGAAATTAGGAAGTTTGACAAGAGAAAGAACAAAGGAGCCTAGGGTAAAATACTTCAGGGGAGAGCAAAAGTTTCTGGAATTGCTGGAAGCCGATTACTAGCTTGTTACATAAACCGCATGGCTGATCCAGGGCTGGGCCTGCTGGAACCCACCCAGCCAATAATAACCCAAGGCCATATACATATGGACAGGTTAGACCAAGTTAGTAGAAAAGATGGAACAAAGTGTTTTTAAATGGTATATGTGTTTGACAGCCTTTTGGATATTGATTTCTCCTCACTGTTATTGTAAACAGATGTACATGTATAACAGGAATTAACACTGGGTGTGATGATTACAGAAAGTTTGTAAACTCCCCTTCAGCCTACATTTAGGATTAGATTTGCTAAAAGTGGAGTTAGAATTTTCCTGGAAAAAATAAGCTTTTTGGTTAAAACCTTTGTAAAGTATGGGGTTTTTTTAGGTGGAATCCTGAGCCCCACCCAGAACCTTCAGAATTGGGACGTTTGCATTTGAAGATACCTGCAGACCAACCTAGAACTGCTGGAGATTCATGCATGATAAAAGGGGACAGTCTAGTCTTTTGGAGACATCAAGGCAAGGAAAGTTAGCCTATTGAGCAAATCCCCTTAAGGGACTGAAAGACCACCTGGGTTTACATGCCAGTGAACTTGGGGAAAATGCAGCAATGAAGACACAGGCTGAGTTTGGACAAGTTCTATTGGCACATTGACCTTGAGATAAGAGGAAAGGGAAGGCTGGCTAATCCAAAGTTCAGGGAGTTGTGTGAACTCATGAGCCCATGGGTACTAACCTAGCCCATGGGTGCTAGGGCAGAGAGTGAAGGGACCAGCTGTTTTGAAGTGCATGGAGGTGTGTGTGAATTCCCAAAATTACGGCTGGTACCCATTTGACCTATCTTGGAAGGTTAAACTTGACTTGACCAGAACCTAACCAGATGAAGATAGTGTTTGATACTGTGAGCCAGTATCATAGGCTACAATTTTTGGACTAGGCTTTTGCTTATGGATGCAGTTGCTCAAAATTCCAATCCGAATGGAAGAATCTTCAGATAAAGGAATATCATTCTCTCCTCAGTGAATTGGGTTGATGTTGTTATGTGCTGTGGAGTCGGTTCCGACTCATAGTGACCTTGTACAGAGTTTCTGAGACTGTAAATCTTTATAGGAGCAGAAAGCCTCATCATTCTCCCATGGAACAGCTAGTAGTTTCGAACTACTGACCTAAGGTTCTCAGCCCAATTCATAACCACTACGCTACCAGAGCTCCTTATTGGGTTGATAGGGATGGGCAATTTAGACACTGGATATTAAAAATGGGGAGCTATAAAGGTATGATGTGGCTGGCTTACAAGCTTTCATTTATATGCTTAGAGAGACTCCATACTCAATAATTTTCCTCTTTTCTAGATAGGTCTGGAGAAAGAGGGTGGGAGAGGATGCTGATAGGATATAATGATTTAATTGGAGCTCTGGTAGCGTAGTGGTTACGAATCGGGCTGCGAACCTTAAGGTCAGCGGTTCGAAACTACCAGCTGCTCCTCGGGAGAAAGATCAGGCTTTCTACTCTTGTAAAGATTTACACCCTCGGAAACCCTGTACAGGGTCACTATGGGTCGGAACCGACTCGACGGCACTTAACAACAATAAATGTACGAATCGGGCTGCTAACCTCAAGGCCAGCAGTTCAAAACTACCAGCTGTTCTGCGGGAGAAAGATGAGGCTTTCTGTGCCTCGGAAACCCTGTGCAGGGTCAGTATGAGTCAGAACCAACTCCACGGCACATAACAACAACAATGTGATGGCCTGGAACTGTGGTTACCTTGGCAGGGCCAGGCCAAATACAGCCTGTGGGCCGGATATTGCCCACTCCTGCTATAAAGGGTTTCCAAGGAGCATCTGGTGGATTTAAACTGTCAACCTTGTGGTTAATGGTCCAGGGCTTATCACACCATGACTCCATAAGGAATTTATTAGTAGGAATGAAAGTGGGCTTTTGGAACAGTGCACCTCAGGTCTCAATTGAGCAAGTTTTAAAAATGACAATTATACTTTTTACTATGATAATTAAATAAATGGGGGAACAAAGAAACCGGGCAGTTCTTCTGGAAGTTGCCCTGTTGGGAGGGGTTATGATAAGTGGATGCATGCACAGCCTTTTTGCAAGACTGATTCTTTCATAAAGGCTTCTGGGAAACTGATCACCACTCATTATGGGATGTATTTGACAGCATCCCCTACTGAAAGGTTATATCTTAGTCAGGATTTGAGATTCTGTGCATGCTACGGATCAAATTTAAGTTTGTTCTGGCCTCATAAGTTTCTGAAAGGCAAATTTAAGGAAGTTTTACAAAGAAGACAATGAACTTGAGTACAGTGTACCAGATTGTGGGCAAGTGGTTTTGTGAGATCACCTAGGAAAGTCTTTCCACCTGGGAAAGTCTCTGCATTTAGGGCAATTTTATATTTAACTTTGTTCTAGCAGATATGATAGGCATGTTTTCATTCAGGGGTCTTTAATTATTTTTCCAATGATTTCCAATGAATCCTACCCTGCTTCACTCCTCCCTTAGAGATTTCATACTCCTAAATCTTTAGGGAGCATGGATAAATCTCTCTTCTTGTGTAGCTTTTTCCTGTTTAAGATTGTCATTGTTAAGTGTCATTGAGTCAGTTCTGACTCAATACAGCAACCTTGCATAGGGGTTCCTACTCAATACAGCAATCCTGTATAGTGCTTCCAAAAAGCAGTTGGTGAGTCTGAACTGGTGAACTTGTGGTTCAAATAGACCTTGCAGTCTGGAGCTTTATCCTACAGCGCCACACCAAAACTCCTGCTTAATGTTGTTGTTGTTGTTAAGTGCCGTGGAGTCTTATAGGGGCATTGATATTTCTCTGCCTAACCATGAAGAAATCTCTCATTGCCTGGTGTAAAATCTCTATTTTAGCTAAATGAATTGGTTGGAAGTATTGCACGAAGATTATTTTTACATAAAACTGTTGAAATTGTGTAGAGACAAACTTTATTATGAGATCAAGCAAGCAAGGACCAAAGGTAAAAAGGAAAAGAATAACCATTAGAGGGTCAAGCGAGAGCAGAAACAATGATAGGGAGAGGATATCATAGTTTCTGCTCTTTAGGAAGAAATAAATTCCTTTATTTGGGACTAAATACCTGAGATGAGCTGGGACCTGATTTCACTAGAATTTTGTTGTTAAGTACCATGGAGTCAGTTCCGACTCATAGTGACCCTGCACAGGGTTTCCGAGGCTGTAAATCTTTATGGGAGCAGAAAGCCTCATCTTTCTCCCGAGGAACAGCTGGTAGTTTCGAATTGCTGACCCTGAGGATAGCAGCCTAAGTCATAACCACTAGAATGGTGGTTATGTGCGGTGGAGTCGGAACCGACTCA
>NW_006408615.1:1616225-1623178 GCF_000296735.1 Chrysochloris asiatica | reverse complement strand
TTTCTGTTTTCTTTACACTGAGATGTAATCCATACCAAAGGCTGCACTCTTTGATCTTCATCAGTAAATGTTTTAAGTCCTCTTCACTTTCAGCAAGCAAGGTTGTATCAGCTGCATATTGCAGTTTGTTAATAAGGCTTTATCTAATACTGATGCCATGTTTTGACCTACGTCATGGTGGTTTTCAGTGCCTGGACTATATCATGGTATTTTTCAGTCACCTTGTATGCATGAGGTGGATTGGCCAATGAGATGGATTGGTCAAGTGGCAGCATCGATGGACCAAGCGTGGCAACAATAGTAAGGTTGGCCCAGGATCGGGCAGTGTTTTATTCTGCTGTGCATAAGGTCACGATGGGTCGGTACCGACTGGATGGCACCTAACAACAACAACGACATATGCATGTGAAAGCTGGACAATTAATAAGGAAGACTGAAGAAGAATGGATGCCTTTGAATTATCATGCAGGTGAAGAATACTGAACATACCATGGACTGCCCGAGGGTGAACTGTTCTGGATGAAGTATAGCCAGAATGCTCCTTTGAAGTGAGCATGGCAAGACTTCATCTCACATTGTTTGGATGTGTTATTAGGAGGGACCAGTTCCTGGAGAAAGATGCCATGCTTGGTAAGTAGAAGATCAATAAGAAAAGACTGTTAACAAGATGGATGGATACAGTGTCTACAAAAATGGGCTCAAACATAGCAATGGTTGTGAGGATGGCACAGGATTGGAAAGTATATTCTTCTCTTGTATAGTCACTATGAACTGCTAATCAGCTCAGCTCATAGTTGACAGCTAACTACAACAGTCACATGGCTTCCCAAAGGGAACCTAACATACACCTCCGTTAGTATTTTATGAGATGGAATTACTCCGTATCTTGACCAATTTTCAGATTTTGTGTTTTGTTTTGTTTTCTCATTCTGATGAGTGGATGGTGACAGCTCACTAAGGCGTTGAACATTCCCAGAGGCCATTTGGACATCACTCTCTTGTGAAATGTTTATTCAAATAGGTTGTCCAAATTTCTGCTTGATTGTCTTCTTTCTTTTCCTAACTGGCAGTTCTTTATCTCTTTTGGCTGAGTCCTTTGTCAACTGCATGTATTGTGGCCATTCCATCCCACTCTTTTTTACTCCCTTAATAGTTTCGTTGATAAATGGAAGTTCTTAATTTTAATATAAACCAATGTATTCATTTTCCCTTTTAGGTCTACTTAAGGAATCGGTCTCCGTTAAGGTCACAAAGATACACTCCTATGTTTTCTTCTAAAAGCTTTCTTGTTTCACGTTTAGACCTGTAATCCATCTGAAATTGATTTTTATGTAAGGTAAAAAGTAGGGATCAAGATTTTTTTCCTATACATAAATTCAATTGATCTCACACCACTGATGGACGACACCCTTCTTTCTTCTCTGCAATGTGCTGGTTTGTTTCAATTTGGTTTTTGTTTTTTCTAACTGAACTACAGAATTTTCGCCATTATTGCTCTCTTTATATTCCAGGATCCACAGCAGGGATCACATCTCATGTAGGCCTCACACCTTCCAAATCTCCTCAGGTCTGTGATAATTTCTCAGTCTGTTCTTGTTTTCATTACCTTGATAGTCTTGAGCACTACTGACCAAGTATCCTGTAGAATGGCCCCAAATCTATTTCTTCTACAGCATTCTCCTGGCTAGACTCAGGATACAGATATTTGGACAGAAAACTAGAGAGGTGAAGAGTCCTTCTCATCACATCATTTTGGGGTTGGAGGAGGGAAAAGACATGACTTCCACATGGCATCACTGAAAATGTCCACCTTGGTCACTTGGTTAAGGCAACATCTTCCAGGTTTCTTCACTTTAAAGTTAGTGTTTGTTGCTTTTCCAAACTCTTTGGATGTGATCCTGAGTGGGTTTCAGTGGAGCATTCATTCTAAGACAGACTAGGGAGGAAAGTTTGCTTTAAAAAAAAGCATCAACCAATGAAAACCCTACACTGTGTTGTTGTTAAGTGTCACTGAGTTGGTTCAGACCCATGGTAATCCCATATAGGGTTTCTGAAGAGCAGCTGGTGAACTTGAACAGACGACTTTGCAGTCTAATGCATTAACCCACAGCACCATCCCAGAATTCCATTATGAAAACCCGGGATGACAACAATCCCGTCTATAACCAGCCATGTGAATGGTTCAGGGCAGCATTGTGCTCCATTGTGCCTGAGGTCACCATGATTTGGGGTCCAAGTTGACACCAACTAACAACACCAACATTCTTTGGAAGTGAATCCCTCAGTCTGGCTCACTCTCATTTTCAGGGGTGGAAAGGACTGTTTTAACTGTTATTTCTGGGAGACAGAAGCATGTGTATATGCTATTAGGTATTTTTCTAGCAAGGATTTCATTCTTCCTTTTCATTTCTTTATTTATTCAATCATTTATTTATATTCATAAGGCAAACCCACTGGCACTGAGTCAGTTCCAACTCATTGCAACCTAGTAGGAAAGAGTAGACCTGCCCCATAGGGTCTCCATGGCTGCCGGTCTTTACAGAAGCTGACTGTCACATCGGACTCTAATGGAGTAGCTGGCTGGTTCAAACCTTCGCCCTTTTGGTTAGAACCTAGGCACTGTGCCACCAGAGCTACTTCTATCCACTCAAGCATATTTATTATATATTTTGTCAATATTTTTTAACTTCAGAGTTGATGACTCAGATAGAGTAAAAGACAGAGACAAAGTGAAAGGGCTCTATTTCCTCCTTAGCCCTAAACAACTTTTCTGTCAGTTTGTAAAACTCTGGTCATTTGCATATTGCTGTGATGATGGGAACTATGCCATTGGTACTTGAAATACCAGCAGGGTCACTGATGGTGGACTGGTTTCAGCTGTGCTTCCAGAGTAAGACAGACTAGGAAGAAGGAGAGGTAGATTGCTACTGAATGTGTAGCCACCGGAAGCCTTACGAATAGCAACACTAAATGAAAGTTTACATACAACACCAGAATATTGCTAGAATACAGTGCTGAAAGATGAAACACTCTGATTGGAAGGCACTCAAAATGTGAATGGGAAGAGCTGCCCCCTCAATGTAGAGTTGGCCGCTATGATGTGACTGGAGTAAAGCTTTGGGGATCTCCATTTGCTGATGGGGCACAATTCAAAATGAGGAGAAACAGCTGCAAGCATCCATTAATAATTGGAAAATGGGATGTACAAAGTATAAATCTGGAAAGTTGTCGAAAATGAAATGGAATGCATAAAGATGGATATCCGAGGGATTAGTGAGCTGAAATGGACTGGTGGTCATTTTTTAATCTGGCACTCATATGGTTTACTATGCCAGGAATAACACATTGAAGAGGAATGATGTCACACTCACCACCAAAAAGAACATTTTAAGCTCTATCTTAAATACAGTACTGTCTGTGATAGGATAATATCCATACACTTACATGGAAGACAAGTTAGAACCACTGTTATTCAAATTTGTGTATCAACCACTACAGTCAGTGATGATGAAATTGGAGACTTCTACCTATCTCTTCAGAGTGAAATTGATCAAACATATTATCAAGATGTATTGATAATTACTGGTGATTGGAATGTGAAGATCGGAAACAAAGAGGCAGGTTCAATAGTTGGAAAATATGACCACAATGCTAGAAATTATGCTGGAGATCTCATAAAAGAACTCTACAAGACCAAAGATTTATTCATTGCAAATACCTTTTTTAAACAACATAAAAGATGACTATACACATGGAACTTAACAGATGGAATACACAGAAATCAAATTGACTGCATCTGTGGAAAGAGTCAGTGGAAAAGTTCAATACCATCAGCCAAAACAAGGCCAGGGGCAGACTGTAAGCAATCATCAATTGCTCATATCCAAGCTCAGACTGACACTGAAGAAAATGAAAAAACAAGTCCACAAAATGCAAAATATGAATTTGAACATATCCCACCTGTATTTAGATACCATTTCAAGAATAGATTTTATGCATTATACACTAATGCTGAACATCAGAAGAAGATGGGATGACATCAAGAATGCCATATAGGAAGAAAGCAAAAGGTCATTAACAAGACAGGAAGAGATGTATTCTTTCACCATACTTATTCAATCTGTATGCTGAGCAAATAATCAGAGAATACGGATTTATGTGAAGAAGAATGTGGCATCAAGATTGGAGCAAGAATAATTAACAACCTGCAATATGCAGGTGATGCAAACTTGCCTGCTGAAAGTGAAGAAGACTTAAACAGTAGACATTGGACAGTAATGCACAGGGTTCCCTGACAAATGCAGCATAAATGAGGTAAGCCCTATGACTGAGACAGCAGCCTGCCTGGAATTAATCTACAGACCCTGGCATGGGGAACCCATAGATCCTGACAGACCCCCTGAGTTGAGTAGACAGAACTGGAAGTACGAGTAGTCTGACATGGCTAAGTGCTGCTGGACAGAGAACCTGCGAGGAGAGTGACAGTGAGAGACAATTCTGGCATTTTCCAGAGGGTCCTGCTTGAGTACTCATCGGAATACTACCCAGTGTGTGTGTGTGTGTGTGTGTGTGTGTGTGTGTGTGTGTGTGTGTGTGATTAAACTACAGATGCCTTGAGCAAGAATCACCTGAAAAGATTAGCTATAACAGTATGAAAATCTCACACAGGGTCATGAATAGTTCCCATTTTCATAAGCCAACTAGAAAATCTCATAATGCATGGGATAGTAGTCAGATCCCTTGCAAGAGCCTGTTGTAGTATGGGATAATTTGTTGCCATTAGTCACCATCTAATTGCCTCTGCCTCATGCTAAACTTACATATCAGTATGAAGCGTTGCCAGGTCCTGTGCCATCTTTACAATCATTGTGGTCATTCTGTGATTCTATCTCATTAAAGGTTTCCTTTATTTTTGATGACCCTCCACTTTACCTACCATGAAGTCTTTAAATGGTGTTCTGGTGCCATGTAACAAATGTGGAAAACAATTCCTAAAAATCACAAAACTATTTCTAAGGAACTCAAGTGTATATCTGAATGAAACTCAAGAGTATTTTTAGGGACATAAAAATAGTCAGCAGCTAACAAGGTAAAATTCAAAACATGTGGCATCCAAGCAAAAATTTTACCTAATCAAAAACAATCAAATGTGCAAAGAAGCTGGAATTTTCAACTCACAATGAAAAGTTAATCAATGGAAACAAACCCATAAGTGGAAGAGACATTATAATTAACAGAATAGAACATTAAAATAGTTGTTGTATGTGATATGCCATATGTTCAAATACTAAAATTTGGACATGTTAATAGATACGTAGAGGATTTTAAAAAGACCCACATCAAACATCTTACCATGAAAACTGCAAGGTATGGAGTTAAAACTAAACTAAGTGGAGTTAATGGAAGAATAAACATTATAGAAAAAATGCTTTGTACCTGAAGACATAGCAATCAAATGCATCTAAACTATAGAGGTTAAAATGAGTAAAACTGTGACATAAATGAGCTACAGGAAGTCCTTTAACAGCCTAATAGGTGCACATTTGAAGTCTCCACATTGACAAAGGAGACAGGAAGTATTTGAAGAAATGATGACTAATTCTTTTTTCCAATTTCATGAAAGCCATAAACTTAGATCCAAGAAACTCAATGAACCTTGAGATCAAGAAAGGGAAGGATAACTACAAGGTACAACAGCTCCTCAGCAAATTGCTTAAAACCACCGATAAAAAGGGAAATCTTAAAAATCCCCATATTAAAAAAGACATATGTACAAAAAATGATATGGATGACAGTAGATTTTTCATCAGAAACAATCCAAGAGGGAGGTCAATAGGATGGCATCTTATAGCAATAAATGAAAAAAAAATTGTCATCCTAGAGTTCTATTTCTAGTGTAAATAACAATAAAAAATGAAGACAAAAATAATTACTATTGCAGCTGAAACAATTAATAACCATCATAGAATTTATTTAAAAAGAAAAACAATTACTTGAATGATAAGTGAATTAAGGAAGGTTCAGATCATTAATTTCTGACGAGTCTGTTCCAACTCATAGGACCCTGTATAGGGTGTCTGAGGCTGTAAGTCTTTGCAGGAGCAGAAAACCTCATCTTTCTCCTGTAGAGCAGCTGGTGGGCTCAAACTGCCTACCTTATGGTTCGCAGCCCAGTGTTTATCTTACAGAGCCACTGAGCTCTCCGGAATATAAGATGCTACTGATGTTATTTGTTTCCAACTCACAGGTTTCCAAAGAACGGCTGGTGGGCTTGAGGTTAAGTGTCCAGTGCTGATCCTACATGATCCTACCATGATCCCAGAACATAAGACATGTATGCAAAATCAATTACATTTTGATAGACTAGCAGTGAACAACTTAAAACAGAAATTTAAAGTACCATTTACAAAAGCATCACGATATAAAAATATTTAAGAATAAATCTAGTCGAAGATGTGAAGTATCTGCGTCCACTAAAAGCAATGAGATGCTGTTTCAAGAACACAAAGTCTTAAATAAATGGAGATACATATTGTTCATGGTTTCAAAGACTCAACACAGTAGAGATTATCAATCTCCCCCAAATGTTCTATGGGCTTAATGTGATTTTTATAATAATGCCAGCAGGAATCTTTAATAACTAATTCTGAAATACATTCAGGGAGGCAAAGGAGTTAGAATATCAACAGCCATTTTGAAAAGAAGAAAACTGGAGGAATCACCTTACCTGTTTTCCAGACTTAAAGCTTTATTACGGCAGTGTGGTATTAATAGAAAGGATGAAAAATAGGTCCAGGAAACATAATGGAGAGTCCAGAATGAGATGGACACTTGTATGAGGGGACATCATAAAGTTGTTGTTGTTGTTGTTAAGTGCCATCGAGTCGGGTCCGACCCATAGCGACCCTGTACAGGGTTTCTGAGGGTGTAAATCCTTACGGGAGTAGAAAGCC
>NW_006408615.1:1602993-1616125 GCF_000296735.1 Chrysochloris asiatica | reverse complement strand
CCATCGAGTCGGGTCCGACCCATAGCGACCCTGTACAGGGTTTCTGAGGGTGTAAATCCTTACGGGAGTAGAAAGCCTCATCTTTCTCCCGCGGAGCGACTGGTAGTTTCGAACCTCTGACCTTAAGGTTCGCAGCCCGATTCGTAACCACTACGCTACCAGAGCTCCTTCATAAAGTTAGTGGGAAAAAATCCATTATCTTTCCATTTCCTTTTCCTTAAACTTTTTAAAGCCCCCTCATACGTACAATTGGCTTTTCAACAAAGTTGTAAAGGAGACGCAGTGAAGAAATGATCATCTTGTTTTAAAACTACACAGCTGTTTATTTTTTGCCAACTAAAAATGCCAGAAACTCAACAAAAGACAAAGAGATAACATATAGAGAAATATTTGCAATATGTGTATAACAGATAAGCGGCTGCATTCTTAATTGACACCGTTAGAAGGTCCTAGATAGAGTGTAAGAAAATGTGGGACAAAACTCAAAATTATAACGTAAGACCATGCTAACTGGTCAGAAGGAGACTGGAGGAACCACAGAGACTTTGGCCTTTGACCCTCTTCAGGTCTAGAAAAGAAGTCACCCTCACGGCTCAGTATTCAGCCAAGCAGCATGTAGGTTTATAGGGGGAGCAACAACACAAAGCAGGCCTGCTCACCACAGAATGGCCAATCATTCCAAATCCAAGGGCAACATTTGCCTAAGGGCAAAGTTGAGAAGCAATGGGAAGGCGGGTGGAATGGAAATAGGAAGCACCTGGAGGAAGCAGGATGACTGTGGTTGTAGGGAGGGGATTGCAATCACTGAGATGAAACACAGTATGTGATTTGTTGAGTGTAACACTGATTATCTCATCTGTAAGCCTTCACTCAATTCACAATAAGGTTTTTTTTTTTAAATATACAATTTGTCAAGTTGATACTGGCTCATAGAGCCCCTTTAGGACAATGTTGAGCTGCCTTATGGGGTTGCTAAGGCTATAATCTTAGCAGGTCCAGAGGGCCAGGTCTTTTCCCCTGTAGAGTGGCTGGTGAGTTGGAACTACTGGCATTTTGATTAGCAGCTGAGTGCTTATCCAATGCACCAACAGGGCACTCTACTTTACAACTGTTGTCGTTGTTGTTCAGTGCCATCAAGTAGATATAGACTCACAGCAAACCTGTCTGTGTTTCTGAGGAACAGCTGGCAGTTTTGAACCACCAACCTTGTGGTTAACAGCCTAGTGTTTATCCTACAATGCCATACCAGGACTCCTTACTTTACAATTGCTGTTAGGTGCCAATGAGTTGGTACCAACTCATAGCAACCTTATGCACAGCAGAACAAAACACTGCCTGGTCCTGGGCCCACCTCACTACTGTTGCCACGCTTGAGTCCATTGATGCTGCCACTTGGCCAATCCATCTGACTGGGGGCTTCCTCTTCTTCTCTGACCCTCCACCTTACAAAACATGATATCCTTCTCCAGTGACTGTTACCTCCTAACAATATGGCCGAAGTATGAGAGATAAAGTTTGGCCATCTTGGTCTCCAAGGAGCACTCTGGCTGCACTTCTTCCAAAACAGATCTATTGGTTCTTTTGGCAGCCCATGGCACTTTCAATATTCTCCTCTAACACCATAACTCAAAAGCATCAATTCTTATACAGTCTTCCTTATTTACTGTCCAGCTTTCACATGCATATGAGGTTATTGAAAATACCATGTTTTAGATCAGGTGCACCTTAGTCCTCAAGCTGACATCTTTGCTCTTCAACACTTTAAAAAGGTCTTGTGCAGCAGACTTGCCTAACACAATATGTCCTCTGATTTCCTGACTGCTGCTTTCATGAGTGTTGATAGTTGATATAAGAATAATGACATCCTTGACAACTTCAATCTTTTCTCCATTGATAAGCCAAGAAATTTGGAAGACAACTATTTGGCCGACTGATTGGAAGAGATCCATATTTGTGCCCATTCCAAAGAGAGGTGACCCAACGGAATGAGGAAATCATCAGGCAATCTCTTTGATATCCCAAGCGAGTAAAGTTTTGCTAAAGGTAATACAGAAATGGCTTCAATCATGCATTGACAGAGAACTTCCAGAGGTTCAAGCCGGATTCAGAAGAGACCGTGGAATGAGAGATATCATTGCTGATGTCCAGTGGATCTTGGCTGAAAGCAGAGTATATCAGAAAGATGTTTCCTGTGCTTTATTGACTACACAAAGGTTTTGGATTGTGTGGATCATGACAAGCTATGGACAACATTGTGAAGTATGAGTATTCCGGAACACTTAATTGTGCTCATGGGGAATCTGTACCTGGACCAAGAAGCAGTTGTTTGAACAGAACATGGGAAGACTGAATGTTTTAAAATTAAGAAAGGCGTGAGACAGGGTTGTATTCTTTTACCACACTTATTCAACCTGTATGTTGTATGAGAAGCTGGGTTCTATGAAGAAAAATGTGGCATCAGGATTGGAGGAAGACTCATTAACAACCTGTGATATGAAGATGATATAACCTTGATTGCTGAATGTGATGAGAACTTAAAGCATTTACTGATGAAGATCAAAGAGCACAGCCTTTAGTATGGATTACATCTCAATGTCAAGAAAACAAAAATCCTCACCACTGGACCAATAAACAACATTCTTATTTTACAATAAGCTTGTACAGATGAAATGACAAAAGACAAGGCCCCAAGAAAGCCAGAAAAGGCATAGAAGCAAGCCGTTCTCAGGAAAAAAGAAGGCTTACAAGTGGTCATTAGTCACATAACATTATTCACAATTAATGAAATTCAGATGAAAACAACAGTGGCAATGTGTTCAGCAGATCATCAGATTGTGGTCCCTGAGCTTGCCAGGATGAGCAGGGGTAGTCGTTCTCCTACTTTGTGGGTACAAATGTAAATTCAAAATGCAAAAGTAAAGCACCTCTGAGGAGACTAAGTGGTCAGCACAGGCAGCCTCTATATTAAAAAAAAAAAAAAAAAAAACACAAAAATTCATCCAGAGGGAGGATCAACCATTGATAAGGAACCTACAAAAAAACAGAAAGTGGAATATCGCAGCAGAATGTTTTAATGTTCAATTTGGGTTTTATCATTAAAAATGAAGAACCACTATGAAATGATTTGATGCTATATTGTATTTTGCACAATGAAGTTTATCATGCAACTACATCCTCATTCTTCAAAGGAACAATAAATGAATCACGTTTTGGTTGGGAGGGGGTTGAGCATGTATTTTTCTCAACAAGTGTTAGGATGCTACATTGAGAGGGCTTTGCCCATTCTTTCTGAGAAGGACTTTTTATAATGAACTCAAATTTAAAAAAAAGATAAAAGAGCTTCATCAGCTGTTTCCAATGGTCATCTCTGGACCCTGATATTTCCCTCATACTCTTTCCCACACCTACCATGTCATTAATGCAAATGATGTTGTTGCATTAGGAAAATCTGCTGCACATAACATCTTTAAAGTATTGAAGGGCAAAGCTATCAGTTTGAGGACTAAGCCTGACCAAAGCTATGGAATTTTCAATAGTCTCATATGCATGTGAAAGTTGTACAATGACTAAGAAAGACCATAGAAGAACTGATGCATTTGAGTTGTGGTGTTCAAGAATATTGAAGGCACCATAGACTGCCAGTAGAACAAACAAGTCTGTGTTGGAAGAAGTACAGCAGAAGTGTTCCTTAGAAAGCAGGATTTCAAGACTTCATCTCTCATACTTCAAACATGTTATCAGAAGGGACCAGTTCCTGGAGAAGAAAATCGTGTTTGCTAAAGTAGAGGGACAGTGGGGGGAAAAAATTTCCCCAACGAGATGGATTGGCAACATGGCAGCAGCAGTGGGCTCAAGCTTAACATAATAACTGTGAAGATGGCACAGGTCCTGGTGGTGTTTGGTTCTGTTGTCTATAGTGTCATGATTACAACTTAATGAAACTCTACAACAACAACAGCAAGCATGTCATTAAGAAGCCCAGGTAAGACAGTGATTAGGCACACTGCTGCTAACCAAAACGTTCATGGTTTTAACCTACCCAGGGTCTCCTTAGTAACCTGCTTATACCCAAAACCTAAATCTTTATGGAAACTTTCTCCCATGTAGTAGTGTGTGGGTTGCTAGTCAAATGCTCAGGGTTCCTCTTCCCTCAAGATGAGAGCCTAGGAAACTATATGGATTAGCACTGCTCTGTCACATGGGGACACTAAGAGTCTGAATTGACTGGAGAGCACCCAACCACGGCACCAAGGAGTCATTAGTCCCTGAGTGGTAGAAAGAATTAAGTGTTAAGCTACTAATTGCAAGGTTAGTTCTTCAAATGTATCCAGAAGGATTTCAGAAGAAAGACATGGCAATCCAGTTCCAAGCAAATCAATGAAAATCTCATGAAACACAGGTCTACTTCACAGCAGTTTGTTTTGTGGTTTGTTTATATGTATGTGTGTGTTTTATCTCTGTAGCCACTGTATGTGTGAATTTGCTCTTTTCCTGATGGTTAACTCTTTCAATTCCTCACCTGTCAGGAACTTTGAGGTATTAGCCAGGACCCCCCTACAGTTTTCAACAACTAAGTGCTGACTTTTGGAAAAATTGAACTTTGACTTCATAGTTGATTTGCACTCTCGTTTATTTATTTAGATCCATCATCCAACTTTCAAAATCTCTTATATTCCCTCTGTTCTTTTACTGCAGCTCGGGCATTTTTCATTTCTAGCAATTAAATCCCACGGCTTATGGCTCAAAGTCCTGGTGTGGTGTTATAGGATAAAGCATTGGACCATAAGGTAGGTTTGAACCACAAGGCCTGCTGTTCAAACTCATCAGCCACTCATTGGAAACCCGACACAGGGTTACTATGAGTTGGAACTGACTCATGGCACTTAGTAACAACAACTCATCGATCAGTTTGTCATAGTGTTGTGGTGCTGATGTGTGACTGGAAGCTATGCCACTGGTATTTTAAATGCCAGCAGGGTCACCCTTAGTGGATGAGTTTTAGGTGAGCTTACAGACTAAGATGGAATAGGAAGAAGAAGAAGTAGACCACTTCTGAATGTTTAGGCACTGAAAACCTTATAAATAGCAGTGGAACACTACCACGTTGCTACAAAATGCTGAATGCTGAAACACTATAAGCAGCACCAGGTCAAGAGCCAATGGCACTGAAGGAAGAAGTCCAAGGTGCGCTGAACCTGTTGACAACGAACAAGGCTCTGAGAACTGATGGAATATAAATGGAAATCTATCAACAAACTGATGAGTACATACTCATCTATGCCAAGAAACTTGGACAAGAGCTATCTAGCCAACTGATTGGAAGAGATCCATATTTGTGCCCATTCTAATGACAGGTGACCCAACAGAATGCGGAGATCATTGGAGAATATCATTGTTATCCCATGCAACTAAATTTTTACTAAAGATAATGCAAAAAATGGCTGCAACCATACATTGACAGAGAACTTCCAAAGGTTCAAGCTGGATTCAGTAGAGGATGTAGAATGAGGGGTATTGTTGCTGGTGTCAGATGATATTGGCTGAAAGCAGAGAATACAAGAATGTTTGCTTGTGGTTTATTGACTATGCAAAGGTTTTTGACTGTGTGAATCATGACAGGCTATGGATAACATTGCAAAGAATGAGTATTCTGAAACACTTCATTGTGCTCATGAAGAACCTATACATACGCCAAGCGGTAATCATTCAAATAGAACAAGGGGAATGAATGGTTTAAAATCAGGAAAGGTATGCACCAGGGTAATATTCTTTCACCATACTTAGTCAACTGATATGTTGAGCAAATAATCCAAAAAGCAGGATTATATGAAGACGAACGTGGCATCAGGATTGAAGGCAGACTCATTAACAACCTGGGCTATGCAGATGATACAAACTTAACTTGCTGAAAGCGAAGAGGACCTAAAATACTTAACTGATGAAGATCAAAGACCACAGCCTTCAATACGGGTTGTACCTCAATGTAAAGAAAACAAAAATCCTCACTACTAGTCTAATAAACAACATCATGATAAGTGGAGAAAAGATTGAATGTGTCAAAGACTTCATTTTGCTTGGATCCACAATCAACGCTCATGGAAGCAGCAGTGAAGAAATCAAATAACATATTGCATTAGGCAAATCTGCTGCTTAAGATCTCTTTTAAGTGTTCATGAACAAATCTGTCAATTTTAGGACTAAGCATGATCGAAGCCATGGTATTTTCAATAGCCTCATACTCATGTGAATGTTGGGCAATGAATAAGGAGGAGCATGGAAGAACTGATGCATCCGAGTTATAGTTCTGGAGAAGAGTATGAAGAGTACCATGAACTGCCAGAAGAGCAAGCAAATCTATGTTGGGAAAAGTACAGCAAGAAGGCTCCCTAAAAGCCAGGATGATGAGACTTAGCCTCTCATATTTCAGACATATGATCAGGAGGCTGCAGTCCCTAGAGAAAGATACCATACTTGGTAAAATGGAGGGTCAGGGAAAAAGAGAAAGACCCCAATGAGATAGAATGGCACAGTGGCAGCAGCAATGGGCTCAAGCAAGACCAGGCAGTGTTTCATTCTGTTGTGTATAGGGTCACTATGAGTCAGAACATACTTGATAACACCTAACAACAACAACAACAACAATCAAAGCAATTTTTCAATTAACTTCTCCTTTAGAATAAGAGTTTGTTTTCTACCCAAGTTCTCTAATCCCTCTTAGGTTCAAATATGACTCCACCCCACATCTGCTTATCCAGATGCTGAGCATATCCCTAGCTCCCTAGCATGATGATGGTATTAGTTGTTTCTGCTTTCCCACATTGAGTTATTTTTTGTCTCTGACATACACGATTTCTCAGTGGTTCATTCTATGGGCAGTCTCTGATGTCCGGCAGTGGGAGTGTAATTATTGCTGTTGTTGTTGTGGTTAGGGGCCCTCAAATTGGTTCCGACTCACAGTGACCCTCTGTACAATGGTATGAGACACTGTCAGGTCATGTACCATGATCATAATCATTGTTGTTTTGAACCTATTGCTGCTGCTCCTGTGCCCTTCCACCTCTTTAAAGGGACTTCCTCTGTTTCACTGACGCGCTACTTTTCCAAGCATGATGTCTTCCTCCAGGACTGGTCCCTACTGAAACCATGTCCAAAGTATGAGGAACAAAGTGTTTCCATTCTGGCTTCTAAGGAGCATTCTGGCTGTACTTCTTCCAAGACGGATTTGTTTGTTCTTTCAGTTGTTTGTTACGATCAGTATTCTTTATCAACACCGTAATTCAAATGCATCCATTCTTGTCTGGTCTTCATTATCCATTGTTCAATTATTGTACAGTTCTTGTTGTTAGGTGCAATCAAGTTAGTTCTGACTCATAGTGATCCTATGTACAACAGAACAAACTAGTGCTCAGTCTCATGCTAGTTTTACAATTGTGTTTGAGTCCACTATTGTAGCCACTGTTTCAAATTATCTCATGGAGTGCCTTCCTCTTTTACACTGACCCTCTACTTTACCAAGCGTGACATTCTTCCCCAGGGAGTGGTCTCTCCTGATGACATGTCCAAAGTATGTGAGATGAAGTCTCACCATCTCTATTGTAAAAAGCTTTCTGGCTGCACTTTTTCCAAAAGACATGTGTTCATTCCTGTGGACATCCACGGTACAGTCAATATTCTTCACTAGCATCATAATCCAAAGGCATAAACTCTTCTCTGGTCTCCTATACCTATTGTGCAGCTTTCAAATGCATTGAAAATATCATGGGTCAGGTGCACCTTAGTCTCCAAAGCGAAATCTTCATAATTTCGTGTGGCTACAGAGAAGAACTGAATTTTCTTCAGCCAAGGCCTGTGAGCCCTAAATGCCTGAGACTACTTTTAAAAATGATCAGCTTGAGTGATTTTGGACTATACAAAAATGCAAATGTAAGTCCTAAGCTTTCCTCAAATTTTGAGGTACGGATTCCCAAAGGATTTTACCCGGCTGGATCCAGAACCAGAGCCAATTAAGACATGTCCTTGCCATCTGTTTTTCAGCGAAGGTATATTTTTCTCTAACTTTCCTTTTCACTAAGTGTGTAACTCTTTGAACCTCTCAGAGGCACACTTGGATTTTTATCGGTCTTCTCATTCTGGGTCTGGTCTCCAGTGCTCTTGTTAAAACCAAGCTCTGCATTGCCGTAATCACCAGATGCCTTCATGGGCAACCAGCATCTTTAGAGCTTGTTTCTGTGATTTCAGCTTGTGGTTTAGCCAGTTATTATTAAGTTTTGAGCAAAGGCAAGCATTTAAAAGGATTTATTTTACACTTTACCCATCACCTTGAGATGTATTGTAGCAGGATATTTAGTTTGTTATATTATTATTAACAGAGGTGTCTCCCTTTAAAAGATTTAAACATTTTTTGCCTTTAATCCACTGTATGCTATTTTAAAGGACGATATGAAATAATGATGTGATTGTATTGCTTCTATATTGATAAGCAATTGTCCCAATAGCATGTATTGAGAAGCATCTATATTCTTTCTCATAGAGGTTGCAACACCTGTGCCAAATATGGATTCTGTCTGTCTTTGGACCACTACCTTTCATTGGCTTATTTGTCTATCACTGAGCTCTCCACACACTGTTTTCACTCTAAAGCTTTGTAATATGTATTGATGGATGGCAGGGCAAGTCCTCTCTCTTTTTCTTGACAATGAACTCAATTATCCCTTGCCCTTTTATCTTCTGAATGAGTATGAGAATAAATGTGTCATGCTCCATGAAAACTACCATTGGGGTCTTGACCAGAATTATATTTAATTTATAGATTAATTTGAAGAGAACAAAGTGGTTTGTACTAATAAGACACCCAGTCTATAAATATACCCATCCATTTATTTAGAACTATATTTATATCATGTGACGTTTATAATTGTGGTGGAGTCCTGGTGTGGCACTGTTGGATTAGCATTCAACCGTCCATCTGCAAGGTTGGTTTGAATCACAAGGTCAGCGGTTCAAACTCACCAGCTGCTCCTCAGAAACCCTATACTGGGTCGCTCTGAGTTGGAATTGACTCCGTGGCATTTAACAACAATTGTTATAAATTGAATTGTGCCCCCTCTCCCCAAATTATGAATCAACTTGGCTGGGCCATAGTTCTCAGTGTTATGTAATTGTCTTCCTTTTATCATTTGCTGTAAGTATCCTGTGGTTGTCAGTCCTCACTGTCTGATGTGAATGAAGCAGGATTAGAGGCAGGTATGTGAATCAGGTAGGGTATAATCTACAGGATTCAGTTGTGTCTTCAGACAATCTCAGTCGAGCTATTAAAAAAAAAAAAATCAAACAAGAGAGAAGATGAGAAGGCTGACCGACAAGATGGAAAGAAGGGTCTAGAGCAGTGTGTGTCCTTTGAATCCAGGGTCCCTGTGCTGAGAAACCCCTAGACTTGAATTCCTGAATCACTTTAATATCTTCTTTTTCCAGGTAATCACTCCTTCCTCAGGCCCTAAAAACCTGATGCGACCCCAGCGTCCTCTGCTGAGGTTTGATTGTTTTATTTTGTTGTTTCTGGTTGCTGTGTTTACTTGAGCTGTGTTTTATTTTCCCTTCTCCGGAAGCTCTTATTACAGGACCTGTGGTTTCTTTTGGCCTTCTTGTAACCTATGCGTTATTTGTCCCCCACAAATTCTGAGAGTGCAAAAAAACGCCCAGCCACTCCTCCACCCTAGTCAATCCAGTGTTCACCCCCTGTCTTTCTCAGGAAGAAGTCAGACACTGTTTCTCAACTATAGGGAACGTTGCAAAACTCCCCAATTTGCTATCCTTTTTCTGTATTCGAAAATGATTTGAGTAGAATTGGTGTCAGCTCTTCTCTGAACGTTTGGTGGAATTCACAATGACGACATCGTGACCTGATCCATTTCTTCCTTTGCTATGATTCTGTTCAGATTTTCTACTTCAATTCATGGTAACTTAGATGGGCCGTGTGTTTCTAGAAATCTGCCCATTTCTTCAAGGCTTTCAAATTTGTTGAAGTACAGTTTTTCATAATGTTCTGTTATTGGCCTTTTAATTTCTGTTGGTTCTAGCCTGACATCACCCATTTTATTTCTTGTTCACATTATTTGCATCTTCTCCTTCTTTTCCTTTGCTAGATTTGCCAATGGTTTGTCAATTTTATTAATCTGTCCAAAGAACCAACTTCTTGTCTTCTATAAAATTTATAGAAAACTTCAACTCAATAAGACAAGACAAATAATCAAATTTAAAAATTGGCAGAGGACACAAACAGAAACTTCACCAAAGAAGACATTTAGGCAGCCAACAAACATGAAGAGATGATTGTGATCATTAACCATTGTTGTTGTTAAGTGCCGTCAAGTCGGTTCCGACCCATAGCAACCCTATATAGGGTTTCTGAGGAGCAGCTGGTGAGTTTGAAGCACCGACCTTGCAGTTCAAATAGGTTTGCAGTCCGGGGCATTAAAGCACAGTGCCACACCAGGACTCCCATGAACTATTAGAGAGATCAAAACCATGAGATATCTCTCACTCCAGCATTCATAGCAAAGTTCAAAAAAAACAGAAAACAACAAATGCTGGACAGGGTATGGAGAGACTTGAACCCTCAAACATTGCTGATGGGACTATAGAATGGTATAACCACTGTGAAAAATATAGTATGGTACTTCCTCAAAAAGTTGGAAACAGAAACACCATGTCACCTATCAATGCTTCTACTGGGTATATAATCAAGAGAAATATGAGTTGTGGCACAAATAGATCTACAAACACCCACATTTGATGCAGCGCTATTCACAATAGTAAAAAGATTCAAACAGCCTAAATGCCCATCAAGGGAGGAATGGACAAACTTTGGTACAGATACACAATGGAACACTACACAATATTCAAGAATACTGATGAATCTGCAAAACAGCTCATAACATTGATGGACCTAGAGGACAACTACAATAAATGAAATTTGATTGTTGCTGTTAAGTGCAATCGAGTAAATTTCGACCCATAGTGACCTTGTATAGGGTTTCCAAGGAGCAACTGGTTAGTTTGGACCATCAACCTTGTGATTCAAACCAACCTTGCAGTCCAGTGCTTTATCGGCAGTGCCCCACTAGGAAATCAGTCAATCACAAAAGGGCAAATGCTGTATGCGTCCATTATTGTAACTCAGTGCAAAAAAGGAGTACCACCAACCATTCCCCTCACAGCCCTCTCTTCTCAGCTGGATTCAATAATTTGTTACAGTGGTCACACAGAACTCAGAAACAATACTCACAGCTATGGGGCTTATTAGGGAGTTAACAGGTTACAGCATAGGACCAGAAAATGTTCAGGGCACAACTGTTCCAGTTAGCTGCTGATAAATGTCCATATGACACACCATTCCAACATAAGTCACAGTCTGGCTTGAAGGTACTTAACTCTAGCTCTGTGAATCAGCAACCCTAGCTCCCCTAATTAGGTGCCTGGAGTCACCCAGCTCTGGAAGCAAGCTTCGGGCCCTAAGTCACTCAACTTTACTTGCCTCATGGGCCAGGCCTCCCACTGATCTCTCTCATGCTCTGCTTCTTGATTCTTCTGCTATTGCCCCTCTGCCCCTCCTCCAGTGTCACAGCCTCCTGTCCCTGGGTTCAATGAGCAAGGAGCTTGGGTTCCACAGGCTGTGCCCCATTCCTGGCTTTCCTTTTGTGATGGTAGTGAAATTCTCCCCTCCTGCTTCTGAGGTCATTCATCTTATACCCACACTTGAGTCTCAAGTTTTTACAATTACAATGAACTCCGCTAACATCTGGATGAATCATGTCATCCTATCAGTATCTTCTGCCACGTTCTTTTACCCGGCTCCAGCAGGGCAGAATGTTGTTTGGTGGGGATTTATAGGCTACAGCTAGAAGAGACTTTTGTTGTTGTTGTTGTTAAGTGCCGTCGAGTCGGTTCCGATCCATAGCGACCCGTACAGGGTTTCCGAGGGTGTAAATCTTTACGGGAGTAGAAAGCCTCATCTTTCTCCCGCGGAGCAGCTGGTAGTTTCGAACCGCTGACCTTAAGGTTCGCAGCCCGATTCATAACCACTATGCTACCAGAGGTCCTATTAGAAGAGACTTTAGACAATTCAATATTTTGTTAACTGTCATTGAGTCATTCTGACCCATAGCGACCCTGTGTGGGGTTTCCAAGAAGCTACTGGTGAGCTTGAACTGCTGCCCTTGCAGTTCTAATCAAGTTTGCAGTCCAGCATATTGTCTCACAGTGCCATACCAGGACTCTACTAGCATGGTAATAAAACAAAACAAAATGGTTCTCACACTAACACATGCTTTTGCAGTTACCAGAGGGGAGAGGGGAGGAAGATAATCCACTAGGGTGAGATTAGAACCATTGACCTTGGATGAGGGGGAGGCAATATCCAATATGATTGAGTCAGAAAAACCAGTGGAAACAAGTGAGACATGGGAAGGAGTTTCAGAGTTAAGGACAACAAAGGTAAACATTGTTTCATAGAGTTCTGCAATAAGGCAGTTCTGGTATGGTGCTGTAGAAGCCATAAGGTTGGCAGTGCAAACTCACCCCTCACTCCTCAGAACCCCTACGCAGGGCCACTATAAGTTGGAACTGACCTAACACACTTAACAATAGCAATGGGTAGATACATGGATAGACACACAGTTGAACGAGTGTGGGAGAAAGAATGGGAATACACTTAAAAATATATTTGTACAAAGATATTTATCTTTGCTGCAAATATATACATGACATTGTGGAGCATACAGAGGGTAACATTATGAAACTTGTTGTTGTTGTTACATACTGTGGAGTTGGTACCAACGTATAGCAATGTTACGCACAACAGGAAGAAACACTGCCCAGCCCTACACCAATTGTACAATCTTTGCTACACTTGAGCCCATTGTGGCTGCCTCGCTGACAACCTGTCTCATTAGTGGGTCTTCGTCTTTTAGGCTGACCCTCCACTTTATCAAGCATGATGTCCTTTTCCAGGGACTGGTCCCTCCTGATAATATGTCCAAAGTATGAGAGATGAAGTCTGGTCATCCTGACTTCTAAGGAGCTTTCTGACAACACTTCTTCCAACACAGACTCTAGCAGTCCATAATAGATTTTT
>NW_006408615.1:1599223-1601768 GCF_000296735.1 Chrysochloris asiatica | reverse complement strand
GAACTCAGTCCATTCCTTCATTGCTGCCTTTCCCCCTCTTCCACTCACCAGTAGACCAACATGGGTACCAGCAAGCTTACATGCCTGTTCGTGCTCCCTTTGAGTTTTAGACTTAGAAGGAGGTTTGTTCTGAAGGAACTTGATTGCTTGCCTTGATGGCCTCCCAGTGAACAACTTGCTTATTCTTGTAGTAGCTAGACATACTGCCATTTTTGTTTTGTTTTGTTTCTGATGATCTTTCTTTCATGATGTATCTTCTGTCACTCTAGCTGTTCCAGGCTGGTCTGCTTGTAATTTCTAGTGGGAACGTCCGACCTCAGAAGGTTCTGGATGGGGCTCAGGATTTCACCTAAGGTCCTATACACTGCAAAGGCTCCGCAGGAGGTCTATTTCACTTGGCAAGTTCTAGAACCACTTTTAGGTGTTTCAATCAGTTACATGCTGAAAATGGTTTTGCAAGCTTTCTGTAATTATGCTTCTATCCAATTCAAGTTTCAATTACACAATAATAGGAAAGGAAAACCAATATACGTAAGACAGTCAAGCATCTTAGCATTATTTCCCCTCTTCAAACTATGCCTTAATCGCTATATAACAGAGCCCTGTTGTTCCAAGGTTGAGCATGCATCACTATTTCCCTCGGTCCCATTTAGCCCATACAAACCTGTCTCAGTGTTCCCCTATCTACCTTGTTCTTCCACCCCCTCACACTTCTTGTGTAGTGCCCTCCGCAACACCCGAACTATGATGTTTCTGCCCCCTACCCTGTGCTCCACCATCACCTCCGTCCACCTCCCTAAAACCCTCCCACTCCAACACCACCGGTAACCAACAAAGATTTTTTGTTTGTTTGTTTTCATTTTAGTATAGTTATCTTTTCTTAAGCTTTTACAATAATGGTCTTATGCAATGTTTTGTCATTTTGTGATTGACTAATTTCACTCAACATAATGTCCTTAAGGTTCATCCAGTAGCTTGCATCTTCCTTGATATTCTTCAAGGTAGAATACTATTTCATTGTGTGTATGTACCAAAGTTTGTTTATCCATTCTTCAATTGATGGGCACTTAGGCTGTCTCCATCTTTTTGCTATTTTAAGTAGTGCTCCTGTGAACATTGGTGTGCATATATCTACTCGTGTTATGGCTCATATTTCTTGTGGATAAATACCAAGTAGAGGAATTGCTGGATCATAAAGTATGTCCATTTCCAACCTTGTCAGCAAGCGCCGTACTGTTTTCTAGAGTGGTTGGACCATTGTGCATTCCCACCAGCAATGTAAAAGGGTCCCAGTCTCCTCATGCTCGTCAGCATTTATTATCTTCTGCATTTTTGAACGTGGCTGTTATTGCTGGTATAAGATGATAACTCATTGTTGTTTTGATTTGCATCTCTCTAATAGTTAATGCTCTGGTAGCGTAGTGGTAACGAATCGGGCTGTGAACCGCAAGGTCAGCAGTTCAAAACTACCAGTGGTTCCACAGGAGAAAGATGAGGCTTTCTGCTCCCGTAAAGATTTGCAGCCTCAGAAACCCTGTGCAGGGTCGCTATGAGTCAGAACTGACTCCACAGCACTTAACAACAACAACAACAACAGCAAATAACTAATGATGGTGAACATTTCTTCCTAAGTTTGTTGATTGCCTGTATGTCATCTTTGGTGAAGCATCTGTTCATATCATGTGCCCATTTTTTAATTGGGTTACTTATCTTTTTCTTGTAGAGGTGTTGTAGTTTCCTATAGATTTTAGAAATTAGTCCCTTGACTGATATTTCACTGCAAAACATTTTTTTCCCCATTCTGTGGGAAGCCTTTTTATTCTTTTGGTGAAATCTTTTGATGCACATAAGTTTCTAATTTTCAGAATATCCCAGTCATCTATTTTATCTTCTTTTGTTTATGTAATTTTCACAATGTCTCAAAGTCTGTGTGTTCCCAGAATTGTTGTTGTTGTTGTTGTTGTTAGGTGCCATCGAGTTGGTACCAACCCACAGTGACCTTATTCACAGCAGAACGAAACACTGCCCAATCCTGGGCCAATATCACTACTGTTGCCACTCTTGAGTCCATGGATGCTGCCACTTGGCCAATCCATCTCGTTGGGGGTCTTCCTCTTTTTCTCTGATCCTCCACCTTACCAAACACGATATCCTTCTCCAATGACTGGTCCCTCCTGACAATATGTCTGAAGTATGAAAGACAAAGTTTGGCCATCTTGGCCTCTAAGGAGCACTCTGGCTGCACTGCTTCCAAAATGGATCTATTGGTTCTTTTGGCAGCTCATGGTACTTTCAATATTCTCCTCCAACACCATAACTCAAATGCAACTGACAACAACAACAATGTCCTCTTTTGATTCTGGCCTGAACCTCTGGCAGCTCCCTGTTAAAGTACTGCTGCAGCCGATTTATTAGTTATCTTTGTTGTTGTTGTTGTCAGGTGCCATAGAGTTGGAACCGACTCATAGTGACCCCATGCACAGCAGAACGAAACAATGTCCGATCCTGGGCCAACCTCACTACCGCTGCCACACTTGAGTCCATC
>NW_006408615.1:1584398-1597118 GCF_000296735.1 Chrysochloris asiatica | reverse complement strand
ATGCCCATTCCAAAGAGAGGTGACCCAATGGAATGCGGAAATCATCGGACAATCTCTTTGATATCTCAAGCGAGTAAAGTTTTGCTAAAGGTAATTAGTTATCTTTAGCAAAATGTTACTTGCATGTGATATTAATGGCATTCTCCAATGATTTCTGCATCCTGCTGAGTCACCTCTCTTTAGAATGGCCACAAATGTAGATCTCTTCCATTCAGTTGGCCAGCTAGTTGTCTTCTAAATTTCTTGGCATAGATGAGTGAGTGCCTCCAGTGCCACATCAGTTTATTGAAACATTTCAATTGGTAGTCCATCAGTACCTGAAATCTTGTTCTTTACCAATGCCTTCAATGCGCCTTGGACTTCTTCCATTATTATCATTGGCTCTTGATCATATGCTACCACTTGAAATGGTTGAACACCAGCCATTTCTTTTTGAAACAGTGTATATTCCTTCCCTCTGTTTAACACGCTTTTGCATCATTCAGTATTTCCCCATTATTGTTGTTAAGTGCTGTGTTGTCAGGTGCCATCAAGTTGATAACGACTCATAGTGATCCTATGCACAATAGACCAAAACACTGCCCGGGCCATCCTCACAATTGTTGCCACACTTGAGCCCGTCGATGATGCCACTTGGCCAATCCATCTCACTGGAGATCTTCCTCTTTTTCTCTTACCCTCCACCTTACCAAATATGATATCTTTCTCCAGTGACTGGTCCCTCCTGACAATATGTCTGAAGTATGAGAGATGAAGTTTGGCCATCCTGGCCTCCAAGGAGCACTCTGGCTGCACTTCTTCCAACACAGATCGGTTTTTTTTTTGTTTGTTTTTTTGTTTTTTTTTGGCAGCCCATCGCACTTTCAATATTCTCCTTCAACACCATAACTCAAAACCATCAACATCAATTCTTCTACAATCATCCTTATTCATTGTCCAGCTTCCCATGCATATGAGGTTTTTGAAAATTCCGTGGCTTGGGTCAGGCTCACCTTAGTCCTCAAACTGGCGTCTTTGCCCCTCAATACTTTAAAAACAAGTCTTGTGCAGCAGATTTGCCTAATGTAACACTCATAGTGACCCTATATATGTTTCTGAGGAGTGATTGGTGAGACTGCAAACCAGTGCTGATCTTACAGTGCCATACCAGGACTCCATTTTGTCCATACAGTCCTTCAATATTTGAAATTGAGGCTTGGATTTTTTTCTTCAGTTCCCTAAGTTTGAGAAATGCTGAGTGTGTTCTTCCCTTTTGATATTCCAATTCCAGATCTTTGCACACACATTTCATTATAACATTTTACTGTCTTCTTGAGTTGACCTTTGAAATTTCTTTTCAGTTCTTTTACTTCCTCATTTCTTCCATTTGCTTTAACATCTCTATGCTGGAAAGTAAGTTTCAGAGTCTCTTCTGACATACATTTTACCCTTTTTCTTCTTTCTTATCTTCTCAATGACCTTTTACTGTCTTCCTGCATCATGTTGTTGATGACATCCCACAACTTTTCTGGTGTTTAATCTTTACTGTCTAATGCATCAAATATGTTCTTGAAATGATCTCTAAATTAAGGTGCGATATGTTCAAGGGCATATTTTGGCTTTTGTGACCTTGTTTTTTTGTTGTTTTTTTTTTCACCTTCAGCCTGAACTTGCATATAAGCAATTGGTCTGTTCCACAGTCTGTCCATGGGCTTGCTTTGGCTTCATAGGTTTTCTACCATCTCTTAGACATTACCAAACACCTTGACAGAATGAGTTGTTGGGTCTCAAATTTCAGGACCATGATCTTGGGGACACCCCAGTCAATTGGCATAACATAGTTCACAAAGATAATGTTGTACCTACTTTGGTGAGTAGCAACTAAGACCTTAAAAGCTTATGAGTAGGGGGATTCTTTGCTGGTTGCTGGGATGTGGGCAGGTGGGGTAAGAGGAGGGAGGGGAAGATAGAGCACCAGGATAAATGGGTGCTGGGAAGGGAGGCAATATACAAGATGGGGGAGGGGAATGGAAGAACAAAGTGGATGGGAGAACAATTAGGCAGGTTTGCATGGGCTAAGTGGCACAGAGGTAAAGAATGATGTATGCACAATCTTGGAACAACAGGGCTCTGGGATACAGGGATTGAGACATGGCTGGAATGGGGAAAAGGGGAGAATAATTTTAAGATGCTTGGTTGTCCTTTGAATCTTGGTTTCCCTGGCATACCATTTTAAAATAGACACTTGAGGGGGAGAGAAGAGAATAGCCAGAAATATCACCACAGAAAGCTTGTAAGTCTGTCTTCTGCCTATAACTGATTGGAATACCTAAAATGGAGCTATAACTTGCCCAGTGAAGGAGGCCTCCTACAGAGCCTCTGCATTACATATGACCATAGGTGGAATACTGAACAGCATCCAGAATCTTCTAAGTGGGAAATTTCCACTTGAAAGGATGGGCAGACCATTCTAGAGTGGCTAGAAAAACAGAAGATACTTCTTGAAAGAAAGACCCACAGGAAAAATACAAAACAATATAGGCAGACCAACTGATTACTACAAGAACAAAGAAGTTGCTCACCCAGGAGACATCAAGGCAAGTGGTCGGGTCCCCTCAGAGTTAACCCCCTTCCAAGACTAAGACTCAATGGGAATACACACTCTGATTGGTGACCATGTTTGTCACCTATAAGGGGAAGTGAGGAAAAAAACAGCAATGAAGCTGCAAGCTAAGCCCTACAACGTTCTATAGACTCCTATGAACTCCTGTGGACACCTGATGTGTTAGCAGTGTGGCAAGACCTGAGGACTCTTGGGTCCAGTGTCAGTGACATAGCCACAGAGGACTGGAGTGGAGAGTGAAGCATCCAGCTGATAAGAAGTGAGGGCCTATGCACAAGAACACACACACTTGCAGATAATACCCACTTGACCTGGTTTCAATGACTGAATGATCAGAGCTCAACTAGAAGAGGAAAAAAAGAGTAATCTGATACAATTTGATGAACTTGACCTACACCTATGGATGCAGTAGCTCAAAAGAGGGAACAAATCCTTATAGCAAGGATCATTCCCACCCCCTCCATACACAGAGTAGATAGGGATGGGCAACTTGGACATTGGCTACCCAAAGTGGGGGATTACAAAGGCAAGAAGTGACTGGCTTACAAGCTTTCAAGAGTGAACCTAGATCCAGAAGGTGTGGTGGAAGGTAGAATCTCCACTAAGTAGTGTCCAATCTGTTTAGGCAGGGCTGATGAAAGGAAATGCGGATAGGTCTCTTGTGATACAATAGTGAATAATTGTTATCAGGGCTGATTGTGAGGGTTGGAAATGTACAGGTAGACGTTTTGTATCAAGGAGGAGAGTGATTAACTTTGCAGTCTAGGAGAGGAGGTCCCTAGGACCATCAAGAAAGAAGAGCAGAGAGTGGGACCCTACCCATACAGTGACGCCAGAGATGGAGGCAGAGATGATGATGTGGAGAGATAGAGCAGCTGGGTACTTTAGATCCAGAGAGGGAGAGGGGCTGTGTGCTGATGACCGGGGAGGCAGGCTTGCAGGGTTTACCCTCTGGTTGGTTGCTGATGCATCCAGGACATTGTAACTATGACAATGAAACAATATACAATAGGATGAATGTAAAACAAATGTTCTTTCATGTAAACTATCACATAATTCACAATAAAACATTAAAATATATATATACCATGGCTTGGGTCGGACACACCTTAGTCCTCAAACTGACATCTTTGCTATTGAACAGTTTAAAGACATCTTGTGCAGCAGATTTACCTAGTGTAATACATCATTTAATTTCTTGACTGCTGCTTCCATGAGTGTTGATGTTTAATTCAAGCAAAATGAAGCCTTTGCCATTTCAGTCTTTTCTCCATTTATATGAATGTTGTGTATTGGTCCAAGAGTGAGAATTCTTGACTTCTTTTCATTGAGATGCCACCCATACAGAAGTTTGTGGTCTCTGATCTTCATTAGTAAGTAGGTTAAGTCCTTTTTGTTTTCAGCAAACAAAGTTGTATCATCTGCATATTGCAGATTGTTAACGAGTCTCCCTAACACCACATTTTTCTTCAAATGACTCAGTTTCTTGGATTATGTACTCAACATACAGATTAAGTAGATGTGGTAAAAGAATACAACCCTGGAGCACCTTTTTTGTAATTTTGAACTATTCAGTAGTCCCTTGTTCTGTATGAACAACTGCCTCTTGGTCTATGTATGGGTTCATCATGAGCACAATTAAATGTTCTGGAATAATCATTCTCTGTAATGTTATCCATAGTTTGTAATGGTCCACACAGTCAAATGCCTTTCCATAGTCAATAAAGCACAAGTAAACATCTTTCTGGTATTCTCTGTTTTCAGCCAAGATCCATCGGACAATAACAATGATACCCATCTGTCCACATCCTCATCTGAATCCAGCTGTCAGTGTACGTTTGCAACAATGTTTGGGTTATCTTTAGCAAAATTTTATTTGTATGCCATTTTAATGCTATTTCCCAATGATTTGCACATTCCTTTGGGTCACCTCTCTCTGGAATGGGCACAAATATGGATCTCTTCCAGTTAGTTGTCCTCCAAATTTCTTGGCATAGATGAGTGAGTGCATGCAGTGTTGCATGAGTTTGTTGAAAGATTTCCATTTGTATATGGAATGCAGTGGCACTCTATAATCCATGGGGTCACCATGAGTCAGAATCAACTGAACTGTCCCTAAAACAAACTCAACACCCACTGTCATTGAATTGATTCCAAATCATAGCAATTGTATTTAGGACTTCTGAGAGTAAATCCTTATAGGGTCAGACAAGCTCATCTTTCTATGGTGCAGTGGCTGGTGGGTTGGAATGTCAACCGTGTAGTTAGGAGCACAAAATCTGCCCCATGTCACCATCAGAGATCTTTACAAATGAATATTGGTACTCGGATTAAAGCCCAGGTTGGTGGTTCTAGCTCACCAGCTGCTCCTTGGAAACCCTATACAGCGTCACTATGGGTCAGAACCAACTCAACAGCACAAAACAACAAGGCAAACAGCATGAGACTAAAGTTGAGAGCTCCTGATTCCAACAAGATTGTGAAGAGGGGTGTGTCTGAAAGTCGTTGAGTCTGAAGACTTAAAACTGTGCAGATCATTTCAGGAGAAATGAGTGTAGTGGGGAAAACCCAAGACTCTTGGGGTGGAGACCTGTGGATACCCAGCTGTCCAATGTTGGGGAGTCTCTCTCGGCCCATACAAGTCAAGGGCCTTTCAATTGTCAAATGGCCCTACATCCTGCTGGTATTCTGTGGGCTGCCTACCTGAGAGCAGGGCTGGAGCTAGAGCCAGACCAAACAAGTAGATTTGGAGCAAGTGTGTGTTCACTTATCAATGCAGCACAACATGGCCACTACTGCAGACCAAAGCAGTGGAGTAATGGTCTGAGTGTCAGACCTGGCTTGGTCCCTGCCCAGCCTGTACCTCACTAGTTCACCTGGAGAAAGCTGTTGTCCTCTCTCAGACTTACACCCATCAGGGCCATGGTCTCCAACAGCCACCCTCAGCTCTCAAATTCAGCCATGTACTGCCAAGGCCAGAGCCACCAAAACCCAAAAAGCCAAAGAATCCTATTCTGAATGAGACTTGCAAAGCATTTGTTTGAGACTTTGATTAACAAGCTACTCTCTTAGGGCATCCTCCAACACCCTGACCTGGTACTAAAGTGTTTTATCCTATTTACCAAGAAAAGTAGAACAATGCCCTACGACTTTGTCAGATAACAACAAAAATTAATTACCATTAGTAAATTCCTTTATAGTGAATTTTTTTTTCTTTTTTGAAAAGGATGCAAGCAGTGATTTAATGAAGGATTTCCTCTCCGTGTGATTTCCACCACAATAAAGGAACTTCTGTTATTTTCAGAAGGCAGTCAAAATGAGAAGAGAAGGTTCTATAAACAGCCATTAGCATCCTAATTACACAATAATTCAAAAGAGTGTTCCCCTGAAAAACACTCCTGCCCATAAATCTTTTGGCCTCAAAGTCTGAGAAGTGAAACAGATTCCTACGAGTATGTTCCAGGCTCTTGGCAATGAATTCACCCGGTCTTTGTGGCACTGGCCAAGGATGTCTTTCCTTATGGATATTGGCCTGGCGGACATTGCCTAGCTCCAGAGTGGTCACTTGCCACAGTGGGCAGTGCACATGCCAGAGAATGTCCCTGCATGGGGCAGCTCTCCAAGGGCCCGGATGGCTTCCTGGACCCTCCTCCTGACCTAGATACACCTTTTGCTATGTCTGGCCAAGTCTCAAGGCCAACATCTTGGTCATGGTTGGAATCTGTTATTGCAGGAGAGAGAACATGGCACGTCTTCCTGAAAGGAAATTGGTCTGCAGAGTTGCTTGGTACACCCTCAGGGGAAAGCCTGGCTGTAAGGACAACTAGAGCCAGGAGATGAACCAGTGCCATCTGATGTCTGGGAAGACACCATTCTCAGGCTGATCTTCTGGGCTTCATCGTGGTAGGTGAGATCTTGACATGATGCAAAGAAATGTCACAGCCCCATCACCATTGAATGCCTCTAGACACACAACTCCATTAGACACACAACACCATTGAATGCCTCCTGGGCCTCCAGATATAGCCTGGGATGTGCTCTACAACCTTTTGGCACTAGGAACAGACACCAAAAAAAATGAAAATGAAAAATAGTTGCTATAAGGCACTCTGGTAGCGTAGTGGTTACTAATTGGGCTGCGAACCTTAAGGTCAGCAGTTTGAAACTACCAGCTGTTCCATGGGAGAAAGATGAGGCTTTCTACTCCCATAAAGATTTACAGCCTCGGAAACCCCATACAGGGTCGCTATGAGTCGGAACCGACTCCACGGCACATAACAACAACAATAATATAAGCTGATTCCAACTCTGACCCCATATGTATCAGAAGAGAAATATGTTCCACAGGATTTCAGTAGCTGTTTTTTAAAAGTCAATCACCAGGCATTTCTTCCTGGGAAACTCTGAGTGGAGTTAACTGCCAACCTTTTAGTTCACAGTGGGTGGGATTCACAATTTGCACTCCACAGGGATTCCTCTTGCTCAATGCTTGCCACCAAAGGCCTGGACTGGATGGTCTTATCAATTGGTTAGGTGTAAGTCATGTGATCTACATGGGTAAAGTAGAGAGAGGAGCAGTTCCCCAGAGAAAAACAAAGGGCATCAGTCTGGACAGCAAGAAGGACACACAGCTCCTAGAGATGTTCAGAGTGGCTGCTTTCATCTTTTCCTTCCAGTTAACTCTCCAGAGAACACAGTTCAAAGCAAACAAAAGCAGCTCTGATTGAAGAGAAGTTGGTACCCTCCTGGCCCACCAACCCCACCTCTTCTTCCCCCTCGTGGGGATGGAGGCCCTTCCCCTGAGTCCCCAGGGACCCGCAGTGCAGGGTCAATGACACAAATACAAGCTGTGTCCGTTTCCTACTGCCGCTGTCACCAAACGGCCACAAGCGGGTGGGGTTACCACACAGACACCGATTGTCTTCATAGTTGGAGAAGCTACAAGTCCAGACCCTGGCACTGGCTGTAGATCACATTTTGCTGTTGATGTTGTTAGGGGCTGTCAAGTCAATACCGACTCATCGCAAACTTACACACAACAGAACAAAACACTGCCCACTCCTGCGCCAGCCTCACAGTTATTGCTGTGCTTGGGACCACTGTTGTCACAGTGTCGGCCCTGTTGTTGGGGGCTTCCTTGTTTTCATGGACCCTCCACTTTACCAAGCATGCTCTACTTCTCCAGGGACTGGTCCCTCCTGATGACACATATTTTGTGAAAACACAATTAAAGTCATAATAAATTCTCTCCCCTCAACCTCTACAAAGAAATTGAGACAGAAAGGTGAGACTGATTCAAGGTAATGTCTTGGTTGAGTGTTCAAACCCAAACTCTGTACAAATGTACAACATTTGTACAGAGTCACTATGAGTTGGAACCAACTTGATGGCACTTAACATCACAGAACATAATATGAACCAAATATTGACTGATGCAGAAAACATCGAAAGAAGATGGAAGGAATATACAAAGACACTGTACCAAAAAGAAATGATTGATGTTCAACCATTTCAAGGAGCTGCATATGATCAAGAGTCAATGGTACTGAAGGAAGAAGTCCAAAGTGTACTGAAGGCATTGGCAAAGAACAAGCCTCTGAGAAGTGATGGAATACAACTCGAAATCTTTCAACTGATACAGCACTGTAGGCACACATTCATCTATGCCAAGAAATTTGAAAGACAACTACCTGGCCAAGTGAATAAGAGGTGACCCAATGGAATGCAGAAATCATTGACCAATATCATTAATAATTCATGAAAGTCAAATTTTGCTAAAGATAAATTCAAAAAAAGCTGTAACTGCCCATCAACAGGGAACTTTCAGAGATTCAGGCCAGATTCAGACAAGGACCTGGAAAGAGGGATATCATTGCTGATGTCAGATGGATCTTGGCTGAAAGCAGAGAATATCAGAAAGATGTTTACCTGTGTTATTCACTATGCTAAGATTTTTGACTATGGATAATGTTGTGGACAGTGGGTATTCCAGAACGTTTCATTGTACTCATGAGGAACATGTACATAGACCAAGAGGCAACTATTTGAACAGAACAAGGGGACACTGAATGATTTGTATTCTTTCACCATATTTATTCACCGTACTTATTCAATCTGCATGCTGAAGAAATCATTTGAAAAGCTGATAAGACGATAAGAGAGGCATCTGGATTGGAGGAAGACTCATTTAAAACCAGTGATATGCAGATGCTACAACCTTGTTTGCTGGAAGCAAAGAATATTTGAAATACTGATGAAGAACAAAGACCACAGCCTTCAGTATGGGTTTCATCTTAATGTAAAGAAAACAAAAATCCTCATAAGTGGACCAATAAATAACATCAAGATAAATGGAGAAAAGATTGAAGTTGTCAAAGACTTCATTTCGCTTGGATCCATCATCAACACTCATGGAAGCAGCAGTCAAGAAATCAAATTACATATTGCATTAAGCAAATCTGCTGTACAAGATCTCTTTAAAGTGTACAAGGGTGAAAATGTCAGTTTGAGGACCAAGGTGCACCTGAATCAAACCATGGTATTTTCAAAAATTTCATATACGTGTGAAAGTTGGACAATAAATAAGGAAGACTACAGAATGGATGTATTTGCATTACAGCGTTGGAGAAGAATGCTGAAAGTATCATGGATTGCCAGAAGAACAAACAAATCTGTGTTGGAAGAAGTACAGCCAAAATGTTCCTTAGAAGCTTGAATGGCAACTTTGTCTCTCATACTTCAGAAACAGTATTCAGAGGGACTAGTCCCTAGAGAAGGACATCATGCTTGGTAAAGTGGAGGGTCAGCAAAACAAAGGAGGAACCCTATGAGATGGATTGGCACAGTGGCATCAGCAATGGGTTCAAGTGTAACAATTGTGAGGATGGTCCAGAAAAGGCAGTGTTTCATTCTGTTGTGCATAGGATCATTATGAGTAGGAACTGACTAGATGGCCCCTAACAACAACAACATGCCAAAAGCAGTCTATAGATATAATGCAGTCCCAATCCAGGTTCCAAGAAAATTCTTAAAAGTGGTTGGAAAACTAATCATTAACTTCATGTGTCAAGAAAAGCAATTCCCAGATAAGCAAAACATTACTAAAATGGAAGAACAAAATAGACCTCTCACTTCCTGATCTCAAAGCCCACTGCACAGCCAATGTAATCAAAACAGCTTGGTCCTGGACCAACCAAAATCACATATATCAATGAAACAGAACTGAGATGGTGGTGGTGTGCCGTGGAGTTGGTTCTGACTCATAGCGATGCACATAGAGTTTCCTAGGCTGTAATCTTTAAGGGAGCAGAAAGCCTCATCCTTCTCCTTTGGAACAGCTGGTAGTTTTGAACTGCTGACCTTGAGCTTAGCAGCCCAACTCATAACCACTAGGCTACCAAAGCTCCTTTCTTACAGAATTGAGAACTCAGAAATAAACTCATTCATCTGTGAATAGTTGATCTCTGACAAAGAAGCAAAACACATTAAATGATGAAGATTGTCTCTTCAACAAATGTTGCTGGCAAAACTGGAAATGCATTTGCAGAAGATTGAAATTAGACCTGTATCTCACACCACATAAAGAACAAAGTTCTAAATGTAAAACCTAGAACTATAAAGATGATCAAAGAAAAAATAAGGGCACATTTAGGTGTTCTGACTCATGGCATAATACACTATGAAGCTTAATAGAAAACACACAAAGATCAGAAGACAAAATCATAACTGTGACCTCCTCAGCATTAGACACTTCTGTGCTTCTAAAGATTAAAAAGAGAGCCCACAAACTGGGACAAAACAATGACATATCATACAAGGGACTAGTGTCTGCAATTTTTAGGACAATTTAACACCTCAATAAAAAAGCACACAAATAATCCATTTAAATATAGGCAGAGGACATGAACAGATACTTCCCTAAAGAAGACATTCAGATGGCCAGCAAACATGATGCAATGCTTAAGATCACTAGCCATTGCTGTTGTTTTTACGTGCCATCGAGTTGGTTCCAACTTATAGTGACCCTGTAGGTAGCGTAGTGGTTACGAATCGGGCTGCGAACCTTAAGGTCAGCGTTTCGAACTACCCGGGTGCTCCGCGGGAGAAAGATGAGGCTTTCTACTCCCGTAAAGATTTACACCCTCGGAAACCCTGTACAGGGTCGCTATGGGTCGGAACCGACTCGACGGCACTTAACAACAACAACAACATAGAGTTTCAAGGAGCAGCTGGTTAGATTGAACCTCAGACCTTTTGGTTCAAACCTACCTTGCAATTCAGTGTTTTATCCCAAAGCGCCCCACCAAGACTCCATCACTAGCTATTGTCATTGAGTGCCTTCGAGTTGGTTTCGACTCACAGCAACCCTGTAGGGTTTGAGAGGAGCAGCTGGTGGGTTTGAAGTGCCGACCTTGTGGTTCATAGGCCAGTGCTGGTCCTATAGTACCACACTAGCCATCGGAATGATGCAATTTGATGTTATCTTATCCCAGCATTAATAACAAAATTAAAAGAATGAAAACAACGAATGCTGGAGAGAATGTGGATATTATGGAACACTTTTACACAGCTGGTGGAACTGTAAACTGGTGCAACCACGGGGGAAAGTGGCAAGGCACTTTCTCAGAAGGTTGAAAATAGTAGTTCGTAGTTACATGCCTTGGAGTCGATTCTGATTCATAGAGATCCTGTATTGGGTTTCCTAGGCTGTATAGCTTTATGGGAGCAGAAAGCCTCATCTTTTCCTGGGAAGTAGCTGGTAGTTGTAAACTGCTAACCCCAACTCATAGTCACTATGCTGCCAGAGCTCCTTAGAAATACCATGTGACCCAACAATTCCTCTACCTGGTGTATATCCTCAAGAAAGAAGAGATGTGACATGAATAGATAGAAATATGCACACCATGTTTATTGTGGAGTCCTGGTGTGATGTTGTGGGTTAATGTGCTGGACTGCAAACCCACCAGTCATTCCTCGAAAACCGTATACAGGGTTGCTATGGGTCAAACTTACTTGATGGCACTTAACAACAATAACAATGTTCATTGCTGCATTATTCACTAAAACAAAAAAGATAGAGACAGCTTAGAAACCCATCGGAAGGAAAATGGCTAAACAAACTTTGCTACACACAATGGAATATTATGCAATGTTGAAGATACGATGTAGCCATAAAACACCATATAATGCAGAGGAACCTGGAAGGCATTGTGCTGCATGTGAAATTAGTCGATCACAAAGGGACAAATACTGTATGAGACACCACTGTATAAAGTAATAAAAAAAGTTTTCCATTCTGTAATAAACATCCTATGATGATTATCAGAGATAGGAGGGAAGGGAGAATATGTATATATACACACACACACTTGCTAACTTGGGTGAGGAGAGGCAGTTAAAAATAAAATGAAGGAAGAGAGAAGAAAAAAATGGGTGGCAAAAGGAAATGGATTTCTTTCTCTTTTTTTCCATGTACTGGAAGTAGAAAAATGTATATTTATTTTCTCATTAAAAAAGAGCGTATACATGATTTTCATTTGAAACATGAAGGTCAAGTTACTATGGTAGTACCTTCTGTGTTGTATGACATGTTGAACACAGGATGGTCTGAGTTCTTATTCCATCTGAATAATTTTATTTTATCTAATAACATGTTCTCTATAATGGTGAATTATGATAGTCAGAAATGCTTCTGAATATTGTCTTGTATAATAAAGTGAGTAATTCTGAAAAAATAAATTTATAAAAAGATGAAAGAATCCATTACAAGCAGATCTGCAAGAAATGTTAAAAGAATTTCTTAAAGCCAAAGGAAAATTATACCAGATGACAAATGAATCTCCTCAGAGTATGGGAAGATAATGGAAATACTAACTACATTTGTTCCTTATGCTGTTAGTGAACTGGTATGACAGTACTTGAAGGTAGACTGTGAAAACAAGGAGCTTTAACTAAACCACAAACAAGCGTGAAGTGAATATATGCATATATAGAGAGAGATATATACACACACACACACATATACATATGTGTCTGTATGTGTTGTTAAGTACCATCAAGTTGGTATAGGGCTTCCAAGGAGCAACGGTGGGTTTGAACTGCCAACCTTGTAGTTTGAA
>NW_006408615.1:1581824-1584138 GCF_000296735.1 Chrysochloris asiatica | reverse complement strand
TATGCTGTGAAGTCATTTCTGACTCATAAAGACCCTGTATAGGGTTTCTGAGATGCTATAAATCTTTATGGGAGTAGAAAGCCTCATCTTTCTCCCATGGAGCAACTGGGTAGTTTTAAGCTGCTAGCAGCCCAACTAGTAACCCCTATATTACCAGAGCTCCTTGTCTATATCAGAGTCCAAGGCAACCTTGCGGTGTAAGCAACCCTCCCCAACAGTGTAAAACAGACAGAGGATGATCCTGGAACCCTGTACATCAGAGGTGAGGACAGAAACATGGATCGAGTGTCCCCTGGAAGAGGAAGCTGAACAGGAGCAATGACAGAGGAGAACAGCGAGCCTGCTGTGGGCTGGTGTGGAGCAGCTTGGCCTGACTGAGCTTTTGGAAGCAACTGTCCATGAAGCAGCCTGCATGTACAGGACACAGCTAGAGGTTGGTGGCAGAAGAGTACAGTTCTCCCTTGTTCCCAAGCACTAGCTGGGTTTCTGGCCAGTCCCTGTCCTCGCTAACTCAGTGGCCAGTGGCACTATCTCATGTGCAGCCCCTGCTCTGCCTAGGGGCAGGTGTCTGGCACAATGCCTTGGTTTTTGGAGGTCTGTGAAGCCGTATGAAGTGCACTGCACAACCTGTGAACAGAAAACTGGCTGTAGTCACAATTCCAGTCTCTACCACATCCACCAGGAGACAGGTGGTAAGTGTCTGAGGACGCACTAAGATACAGTCTTCAACTAAATATAAATACAACACCACAGTGTCTCAGAGACAACAGACAATTTCAACTTCCACAAAGAAACAAAACAGTGTCTCAAACAAGAGCAAAATATAGAGTTAGAAAATATAATGTCACAAATGGTACAGGAACTACCTGAGGAGTTAAAAAGAATGCTAATTAGACAAAGTCAAGGGGTTGTGAGAAGATTGAGGAAACTACAGAAGAAACTAAGTTAAACCTAGACAAAACTACAGAAAATTCAGGAAACAAACAGACAATTTTTTAAAATGGGAACCATACAAAAACAGCAATCAGAAAGTTGTAAGATTAACACCAAGACTTCAAAAATAGATAATGCACTGAAAGGACAAAGAAATAAAATTGTATCAATAGGGAGCTGAATTACTGTACTTAAAGAAAAATCTCTAAATATTCATCTGCAAACAGAAAAAAGGAGCAACAATATGATGATAGCCTAGGATTTATGAGGAACACTATCAAGAAGAAAAGCTATGTGTGATAGAAACCGCACAACAGGAAACAAAACATGGAGAGTTGTTGGAAGAAAACTTCCCTAACATCATGAAAAATAAGAAGATAGTCATTCAAGAAGTTAAATGAACCCCAAGACGATAGACTCCAAACAAAATACACCACAGTATATTATAATCAAACTTTTCAAAACCAAAGACAAGGTAATCCTGACAGCAGCTCTAGGAAAACAAAGTTATCTGCAAAGGAGAGCTAATAAGACTAAGCTCTGAGTTCTCAGCAGAAACCATGCAGCCTAAAAGACAGGAAATGATATCTATAAAACTGTGAAAGAAACAAATTGCCAACCAAAATCATGTGTCCAGAAAAACTGTCCATCAAATATAAGAGCTAAATTATATCATTTTCAGATAAACAGAAATTAATAAAATTTATAAAACATGGACAAATTTTACAAAAATATTAAAAGGAGTTCTTTGGACAGGGCAAAAATAGCAATAGAGAACAATCTAAGAACCACATTAATGACAAGATCATCTAGACTCATGGCACCTGACAACAACAACAACAACAAAGTAAAGCAGATCTATGAGACTGAAACTAGAGATAACAGAGAAACAGTTGCGCCAAGAGAAAAACATAAGGTGAAAAAGAGGGACTAATGCTTTGACCCACCACTCATCTGTCAGTTTGCTATACTGTTGTGGCTTGTATGTTACTGTGATCTGGAAACTGTCACCAGTATGTGAAATACCAACAGGGCCACCAATGGCGGAGAGACTTCAGATGAGCTTCTACACTAAGATTAGGAAGAAGGAGAGACAAACTACTTCGGAATATTTAGTAACTGAAAACCTTATGAATAGCAGTGGAGCACTATCAGCACCAGAATTTTGAATACTGAAACAACCTGAGGAACACCAGAATATTGTCATATACAGTGCCGGAAGATGAGCCCCTCCGTTTGGAAGGCATTCAAAATACAACTGGGGAAGAGCTGCTTCCTCAACATAAGAGTTGGCCGTGATGACACGAATGGAGTAAAGCCTTGGGGACCTTCATTTGCTGATTGAACACAACTCATAATGAAGAGAAACAGCTATAAACAT
>NW_006408615.1:1579308-1581224 GCF_000296735.1 Chrysochloris asiatica | reverse complement strand
CTTCATTTTGAAATTGATCAAACAGGTAATCAAGATATACTGATGAATAGTGGTGATTGTAAATCAAAGGTTGGAAACAATGAGGAAAAATCAGCTGATGAAAAATGTGGTCTTGGTGATAGAAACAATGCTGTAGATTCCATGGTATAATTGCAAATACCTTTTATAAACAACATTTAAGATGACTATAAACATGGATCTCACCAGATGAAATACACAGAAATCAAACTGATGACATCTGTGGAAAGAGACAGTGGGAAAATTCCATATCATCAGTAAAAACAAGGCCAGGGGCAGACCGTAAAATAGATAATCAATTGTTAATATGGAAATTCAGGGTGAAGCTGAAGAAAATTAAAACAAGTCCACAAGAGCTAAAATATGACATTGAACGTACCTCACCTGAATGTAGAGATCATCTCACGAACAGATTTGATGAATTAGAGACACTAATAAGCTAAGTCCAGAAGAATTGTAGGATGACATCAAGAACATGATACAAGAAGAAAGCAAAAGTTTGTTAAGAAGACAAGAAGAAAAAAACAAAATGGATGTCAGAAGAGAATGTAAAACTTGCTTTCCTGTTTGCAGATGCTAGAGCAAATGGAAGAAATGAGGATGTAAAACAGCTGAACAGAAAATTCCAAAGGGCAGCTTGAGAAGAAATGAAGTGAAATACATGAAATGTGCAAAGATATGGAGTTAGAAAACCAAAATGGAAGAACACACTCAGCATTTCTCCAGCTAAAAGAAATGAAGAAAAAAATCAAACTTCAACTTGTGATATTGAAGTATCCTATGGGGAAAATATTCATTGATGCAGAACACATCAAAAGAAGATGGAAGAAATACACAGAGTCTCTGTACCCAAAAGAAATGGTCGATGTTCAACCATTTCAAAAGGCAGCATATGATCAAGAGCCAATGGTACTGAAGGAAGTCCAAGGTGCATTGAAGGCATTGGCAAAGAACAAGGCTCTGGAAATTGATGGACTACAAATTGAAATCCTTCAACGAACTGATGCAGTTCTTGAGCCACTTATTCATCTATGCCAAGAAATCAGGATGACAGCTACCTGGCCAACTGACTGAAAGAGATCCATATTTATGCCCATTCTAAAGAGAGGCGCACAATGGAATGCATAAATGATGGGACTATATCATTTATATTGTGTGCAAGTAAAATTTTGCTTAAGACAACTCATAAATGACTACAACTGTAAATTAACAAACAAATACTAGAGGTTCAAGCTGGATTCAGATGGGACGTGGAACAAGGGATATCATAGCTGATGTCACATGGATGTTGGCTCATAGCAGAGAATACCAGAAAGATGCCTACCTGAGCTTTACTGACTACTTGAAGGCTTTTGATTGTGTGGATCATGATAAATTATGGACAATGTTGTAGAGAATAAGTATTCTGGAACACTTAATTGTGCTCATGAGGAACCTGTACATAGACCAAGAGGCTGTTGTTGGAACAGAGCAAGGAGACACTGAATGGATTAAAATTGGAAAAGATATGTACTAGGGTTATTCTTTCACCATATTTATTCAGTCTGCATGCTGAGCAAATAATTTGAGAAACTGAATTATAAGAAGAAAAATGTGGCGTTAGGATTGAAGGAAGACTCATTAACGATCCGCGATAGTAGATGATACAGGCCTGGTTGTTGAACGTGAAGAGGACTTAAAATACTTACTAATGAAGATCAGAGACTGCAGCCTTCAGTATGGGTTGCATCTCAATGTAAAGAAGACAAAAATCTCACCACTGGACCAATAAACAACACTCATATAAATGGAGAAAAGATTAAAGTGGTCAAAGATTTCATTCTTCTTGGATCAACCATCAGTATCCACGGAAGCAGCAGTCAAGAAATCTAATGATATATAGCATTAGGCAAATCTTC
>NW_006408615.1:1574446-1575478 GCF_000296735.1 Chrysochloris asiatica | reverse complement strand
CCCAAGATGGTGCAAGAGCTGACCCATGGAGGCAGACAACTGAGTACCTTCAGGCCGGAATCTTCCTGGGTGAATGGGGTGCCTCTGGAACTTCTTGGAGAAGTTACACTTGTAGAACCACACATTGAGGAAGTTGAGAACCTTTAGAATGGGGAACCCCTAAAGAGCTTTGTAACTCTTGCCTGAGCAGGGCAGATCCGGGGCTGGCCCAAGAGGTCAGTAGGATTGAGAGGTTGAATGGTCAGGGAATGAGGAAGCATAAGCTGGAGGCAAGGGACACAAGACACAGAGCTGCTGTTGTCTCAAAGGGTAAGACCATGACTTCTGAAGTTTCAAAGAATGGAGCCATTGCCTGCTAGGTCTGAAAGGGTTGGGGTATCACCTTCTAGGTTTTGAAGAGTCCTATCTTCACCAACTCAGTTCCAGAGTGTGGGCTGTTCTCAATTGGCAAAAGGATGTGGCCACTGTCCCAAACTGACAATTGGGGAAGAAGGTCTGAGATCTGCCTGCCAGAGTTGAGGGTATAGGACCACTTAGATGACTAGGACAATGACTGAGAAAGCAGAGTCATCATCCTAGTTGGCCTGGGAGGGAGAGCTTCATCACAGGGTGGAGGGACTTCCATTCAGAATCCAAACAGCATGGCCAACGCCCACAGTATGGAGAACATGGCCACTGACTAGATGGTCTCAGAACACAGTGGATTACTTTCAAGAGAGCTAATATGCATTGTTCTGCTGAGTTTACACTTACTTGGTTTCATGTTAACCCATCTTGTCATCCAATTGCTCATATCTGTAATGGAAATGCCTACCTCATACTAGTATCATCATTATACTTTTTAAGCACATAATATTCATTCTGACTCACAGATGAAGAGGCATTTTGCCCCAAGATGGGATTTGGACTTGGAGTTGATTTAAGATTTTTGTGATGAAACAATGAGGTGGAAGTATTTTGTATGTGTCAAAGACATGAATCTTGAGTCGTGAGGAGCTCTGTCAACAACAACACGGAATACCAGGCCAAGAG
>NW_006408615.1:1570983-1572900 GCF_000296735.1 Chrysochloris asiatica | reverse complement strand
CCTCCAAGGAGCACTCTGGAAACACAATATTACATGAGTTTAATTCTGGAGTCCTGGTGGTATCATGTGTTAACCTTTGGACTGCTAATCACAAGGTTGGTGGTTCAAATGCTCTGAGTGGGACAAAGAGTCTTGGAAGTCCTAAAGAGCAGTTCTACTTTGTTCTATAGGTTTACTATGAATAGATGTCTGTGACAGTATATTTACTGCTGAGTGGAAAAACTATGCAACTTTTAATTTTATTTTCACTTCTGTATTTTAATTTTTTTCTCTCACAAAATGAGAATTATTTAGTAGTGACAGGCAGAAGAACACCATGGTTGTCTTAGGCCAAGTTTTTTTAGAGAAGTAAAACCAGTGAAACATATATACATACATGCATAAAGATAAACTTATTATCTTACAATAGTAGAGCCCCAGGTCTCCAGTGGAAGAGAGAATCCCCGCTGCATGTCCATTGTATTGGAAGCAGACCACACCCCCCAAGGAAGTATCCCTTCAATTGATTGGCTGCACATAACCACTGCTGCTCATCATAGAGTTAACTATGCCTGCATCAGCCTCTGGAACTCCTGTCCTAGTTGAGTTGACACAGAAACCTGACCATTCCACACTTGTCAACTGGAAACCTACAAACTATATTCATAATTTCTAAATAAAGAAAAAAGTCACACTTGCATCTAATGTGATTTAACTAAAATACGTACAACCAAAAACTCACTGGCCCCATTTTCATCTTTAATGTTACAAGTCAACAAAGTAAAAGTATGTGATGCACACATACAAGACAGAATAAATATATATTGATTTAAATGTCCAAAGGGTATTTCTGGAAATCAGCCTCCTGCCCATAGGCTCACAGCCTTCCTTACTCAGTTCACGAACCTGGAATCCATAGCTGCTCTGTCTCTCCATGCCACGGCCTCTGCCACCATCTCTGCTGTCTTCGCTTTTCCAGGCAGGGATCCCACGCTCCACCAATGCTCTTCCTTTATGATGGTCCTGGGATCATTTGTTCCTGAAACTAAAGATAGCTATTCCCTCCCTTTAGTTATACTCACCTTCTACAATTACAGTTTTGACAATCACAATTAATCCTACTAACAATTGTTGTTGCTGTTGTTAAGTGCTGTGGAGTCGATTCCGACTCACAGCGACCCTGCACAGGGTTTTCGAGGCTGTAAATCTTTACGGGGGCAGAAAGCCTCATCTTTCTCCCGTGGAACCTCTGGTAGTTTCGAACTGCTGAGCTTGCAGTTCACAGCCTGATTCATAATTAAATCATAGCATCCTATCAGCATCATTCCCCAACTCTTTTCACCAGACCCATGTCTGGCAGCATAGTGGTTACGAATTGGGCTGCTAACCTCATGGTCAGCAGTTTGAAACTACCAACTGTTCCGCAGGAGAAAGATGAGGTTTCTGCTCCTGTAAAGATTCACAACCTCGGAAACCCTGTACAGGGTCGCTATGAGTCGGAACCGACTCCACGGCATATAACCACCACCAACCATCTAGAAAAGAGGCAATCTATTGAGTGGGGATTCTACTGTATCCCCTCATTCTAAAACTAAGCATATACATGAAAGCTTGTATGTAAGTCAACCACTTCATGCCTTTATTGTTATTGTTAAGTGCCTTTGGAGTCAGTTCCAATTCATATCAATCCTATATAGGATTTCTGAGGAGTGGCTGGTGAGCTTGAAACGTCAACCTAGTGGTCCAAAACAACCTTGCAGTCAAGCTCATTAACCCACAGTGCCACACCAGGACTCCTCATGCCTTTATAGCCCCCAACCCCCATTTTTGATAGACATCAACTCAATACACTGAGACAAGTGTTGTTGCTAAGTGCCATCGAGTTGATTCCAACCCAAAGTGACCCTGTATAGGGTTTTCAGGGTGCAGCTGGTGAGC
>NW_006408615.1:1568187-1570133 GCF_000296735.1 Chrysochloris asiatica | reverse complement strand
AGGTGGGTTTACAAGCTCTCTGTAATCATAATTCCCAACATTCCTATCATATATGTATGTATATTTTATAATAATAGGCAAGAGAAACCAATATCCATAAGGTAGTCAAACACATAAACCTTTAAAAAACAAAAAACAAAAAAAAAAAACTCAAGTTCAATCTTTTCCTCTATCTTGGCCTCACCAATTTCATAGGCACATGACCTTGGGCTTCTGACAGGTTGGATTCCAGTATGCCCCGGCCAGCCATCAGCCCTGTTTAACCAACGTGTCATTGGCTCCAGGCAAACCAAGAAACCGAGGCTCTCCCTTCTCCTTCAATATTTTATCTCATGCTCCTTTAATCTTTCTCCCACAAAGCCTCATAATCTCACAGGTCTGGAGTCATGGCAATGAGCCCTGCTTATGGCACCAACTGCTTAAACCAAATGGGGGTTGTGTCTGACTTCCTCTGACTCCACCAAATGGAAGAGGACCAAACTCAAAATCAGCCCAAGGCCGATTCCTATAAAGTGGAGGTCAGACATGACTCCACCCTACATCAGTGCCTTTAAAATTAGTCAGACTTGAGGACTAATTTAGAAAACGCATCCTTATAACTTTGTTTTTCTAAATCCCCAGTCTCTCGGTACCACATGTCTAAGGCTTGATTTTTCTAGAGAAGCAAAACCTATAAAACATATATATGTATATATAGAAAGAGAAGTTTATTATCTTACAACTGGCAGAGTTCCAAGTCCGCAGCAGAAGAGAGAGAGTTCCTCCCATGGGTCCATTATATTGGGAGTAGGCCACACCTCCAAGGAAGCATCCCTTTAATTGACCGACTGCACATGGGTACTCATCATAGAGCTAAGGATGCCTGCATTATGTTTCATCACTATGGAAATAAGCACATCCCAACTGCTAAACCTCTGGAAACCCTGCCCTAGTCGAGTTGACACCAAAACCTGACCATTACAGTTGAGCATTCTTTAGTGGTGACAGGCAGAAGAACACCATGGCTTAGGTTACAGTCTGCAGCCAGATTACCAGGAATCTTACCTCAGCTCATCACTTATTATCTGAAAAATGTCTAGACATTTCGTCTACTCCTCTATGTCTCAATGTCTGCTTCTGTAAAAGTGTCATTGTTTTTGTTGTTAGGTGCCATCAAGTTGGTTCCAATCCACAGAAATCCTATGCGGAATGTACAGGGTCACTATGAGTTGGAACCGTCTCCACAGCACTTAACAACAACAACAACAGAATGAAACATTGTTGGTCCTCAGCCTTCCTCATAATTGAGCCCCTTGGGCCCCTTGCTGCTGCCCTTGTGTCGATTTATCTGATTGTGTCCATTATCTTCTGCTTCACTGATCCTCGACTTTTCCAAGCATGATATCCTTTTCCAGGGACATTCTGATCACATGTCCAAAGTACAAGAGATGAATCTCAGCATCCTAGCTTCTAAAGAGCATCTGGCTGTACTTCTTCCATTATAGATCTGCTCGTTCATTTGGCAGTTCAGGGTACTTTCTGTATTGTTTGCCAACACCATAGTTCAAATGTCTCCATTCTTCTACGGTATTCCTTATTCTTGTCCAACTTTCACATGCATATGAGGCTATTGAAAATACCATGGCTTGAGTCAGGCACACCTCAGTCTTGGAACTGATAATTTTTCTCTTTAAAACTTTCAAGAAGTCTTGTGCAGCACATTTGTCTAATGCAATAAATTCTTTGATTTCTTGACTGCTGCTTCCATGAGTGTTGATTGTGGACACAAACAAAATGAAGTCTTTAATAATTTCAATCTTTTCTCCATGTTGTTGTTGTCAGTTGCCATTGAATCAGAACCAACTCATAGCGACCCCATGCACAGCAGAATGAAACAATGTCCAACCCTGGGCCAACCTCATTACCGCTGACATACTCGATGCCATCAATGATGCCACTTGGCCAAT
>NW_006408615.1:1556145-1566666 GCF_000296735.1 Chrysochloris asiatica | reverse complement strand
CTGTACTCCCTTGTTGCGTTCTCAAGACTGCCCTTTGGGCTGTGTATAAGTTTTCATGAACACGATTGTTATGAAATACCCATTTTTCACAATGTTATGCACAGCTTGTCATGAGTCTCATAGTCAAAAGCCTTTGTATAGTCAATAAAGCCCAAGGAAACATCTTTCTGATATTCTCTGCTTTCAGTCAGCATCCATCTGACACCAGCGATGATATTGTTAGTTCCACATCTTCTTACAATCTGGCTGTTTCCTCTTGCTGTCAATGCAGGCAATGACTATTTCCACATATCATCAGGAAGATTAAGTGAATGAATATAGGTAAAGAACTTGCAACAGTGCATGGCACAGAGTATGGAATATATAAAAACAAGTTATTATCTTGATGAGACAATCAATAAAATTGATCATTATTTTAAAATATAGCCCAGTCATTCAATTACAAACTCTGTTTATGGCATATTTGAGATGTCAGATGTTCATCAATAACTTGATGCCTGCCTTCTTAGCACCAACAGTCTTGTCTACTGGCCATTGAATTTCCACATCCTGGTTTGTAGCCTTCTATACTTCTCTGCTAGTCCCAGCCTGAAAGCTCAATGAAGATAGGAATGGTCTTGTTGATTCTGATGTCTGCCTCATTGGCTTCGCTCCATAAATATCATTGTCTTCTTCCCAGTTTTTCTGGTCAGAATCTGGCCATCATTCAGAACATCTCTCTGACGTCTCACACTTCATTAGTCTCCATACAGAGCTACTGGTCTATCCACACATCTCCATCTTCACAGCGGGTTGTGACATAGAGAAGCACCATATCTCTCCCCTGGACCTGTACACCCTTTTACAACTTGCTCTCCTTCCACCTCAGCTTGCTGGTGCCACTGTAACAGAATAGAAACTCATTTTTTCACAATTCAGGAGACTAGAAATCTGAATTCAGGGCCTGTCTTGACAGTGAGTTACAGCACTCCTCTGTCAGTTTGTCCTACTGTGCTGGCTTGCATGTTGCTATGATACTAGAATCTGTGCCACCTGTACTTTAAGTAGCATCAGGGTTACCCCTCCTAGAGAGGTTTCTAAAGAGCTTCCAAATTAAAACAGACTAGAGGAGCTCTGGTAGCTTAGTGGTTACGAATCGGGCTGCTAACCTCAAGGTCAGCAGTTCGAAACTACCAGCGGCTCCGTGGGAGAAAGATGAGGCGTTCTGCTTCCATTAAGATTTTCAGCCTTGGAAACCCTGTGCAGTGTCACTGTGAGTTGGAATCGACTCCACAGCACATAACAACAACAATAACAACAACAGGAAGAAGGAGAGTAGACAACTTCTGAGTGGTTAAGCACTGAAATCCGTGTGACTAGCAGCAGGTCATTGTCAGATTTAGGGCTGGAAGATAAGCCCTCAGATTAGGAGGCACTCAAAATACAAGTTGGAAAGAGCTGCCTCTACAAAGTAGGGTTTACTGTGATAACAGAAATGGAGTAAGCTTCCAGGACCTTCATTTGCTGATGGAACACAATCAAACCAAGGAGAAACAGCTGCAAACATCCATTAATAATCTGAACATGAAATGTACAAAGCACAAATACAGGAAATTGGAAATTGTAAAAAATGAAATGCATAAAGATCAATATCCTTGGCATTGGTGGTGTGAAATGGACTGCACTTGCCATTTTTAATCAACAAACACATGGTTTACTATGCTGAGAATAACAAATTGAAAAGGAATGATTTTGCGTTCATCATCAAAAAGAACATTTCAAGATCTATCTTGAAGGGCAATGTTATTTGAGATAGAATAATATCCATAGACCTATAAGGAAGACCAGTTAATACCATTATTATTCAAAATTACACACCAGTCGCTAAAACCAGTAATGATGAAATTGAAGCTTTTTACCAATGTCTTCAGTACTAAATTGATCAAACATGCAATCAAGACGTTTTGGTAATTATTGGCAATTAGAATGTGAAGGTTGGAATGAAAGTGGATCAGCAGTTGAAAAATATGGCCATGGTGACCAAAAACCTGCTGCAGATCACAAGATAGAATTTTGGAAGACTGACTTCTTTATTGCAAATACCTCTTTTAAACATGGTCCTCACCAGATGATATACATAAGAATGAAATTGGCTACATCTGTGGGAAGAGACGGTGGAAAAGTTCAATATCATCAGCCTAAACAAGGCCTACTGTGGTTGAGATCAATACTTTCTCATATGTAAGTTCAAGCTGAAGTTGAAGAAAACAAAAACAAATTCATGAGGGTCAAAATAAGACCTTGAATATACTCCACTTGAATTTAAAGACTTGAATTTTAAGAACAAATTTGATGCATCAGATATGAATGATCAAAGGCCAGAAAAGCTATTCGATGATGTCAAGAACATTATACAGGAAGAAAGCAAAAGGTCATTAAAATACAGGAAAGGTTGAGCAAAATGATGAAAACTTCTTAATTATGAAACATCTTAAGGCAATAAGTTGTTGGACCTGGGGGCACGGGACCATAGTCTCAGGGAACACCATGACCAATTGGCATAACACTGTCCACAAAGACAGTATTCTATATCCTACTTTCGTGAGTACTATCTGGGATCTTAAAAGCTTATGAGCAAGTCTCTCCATGTGTGGAAGAAAGAAGAGTATTAAGAATTGAAGATGCTTGGAATCAGTTAATCTGATGGACTGAAGTAAGGGTGGGGAACCTTTTTTCTGCCAACAGCCATTTGGATATTTATAACATCATTTGAAGCTCATAATAGACAATTATCAACTTAAAAATTAGTCTGCTATATTTGGTCAAACATGTGATTAACTCACTACTAAAGTGATGGCAGGAACTGTGGTTGCCTTTACAGGGCCAGACCAAATGCTTTTGTGGGCTCCTATCAGCCATTCCGCAGGAGAAAGATGAGGCTTTCTGCTCCCGTAAAGATTTACAGCCTCAGAAATCCTGTGTAGGGTCACAATGAGTTGGAACCGACTCCACAGTACTTAATAACAACAACATACAGCCCTTAAGGAGCTCTGATAGTATAGTGGTTATGAGCTGGGCTGCCAACCTCAAGATCAGCAGTTCGAAACTACCAGCCATTCCGTGGGAGAAAGATGAGGCTTTCTGCTCCCGTAAAATTTATAGCCTCGGAAGCCCTATATAGGGGTCACTATGAGTAGGAACCAACTCCACAGCATCCTACCACCACACAGCCCTCGGGTCGAAAGTTCCTTACCCCATGGACTAATGGAACACGTGAACATCAGTCTCCATAGCTCTGAAACTAGAGGAACTAGATAGTGCCTTGTTACCACTACTAGCTGGTCTAAAAGATACCATGTTAGAAGGTTCTGGATAGAATGTGAGAAAATATGGAACAAAACTCAAAATTATTAGGAAAAAAGACCAGGCTTAATGGCCAGGAAGAGAATGTAGGAACCCAAGACCATGGCCATGGACCATCCTTCAGGTCTGGAAAGGACCCACCCTTACGACTTAGTTTTCAGCCAAGCAGTAGGTAGGTAGACAGGGAAGACAACAACACTAGTAAGGTATGATCGTGGAATTGTCAATCATTCAAAATCAAGAGGGCATCAGTTGTCTTGGGACAGAGTTGAGAAGGGAGGGAAGTTAGGTGGGATCGAAGGAATTGAGAAGCACAGGGAGGAAGTGGGATACCTTGTTGCAGGGAAGGGATTGCAATCATTGAGACGAAACACAGTGTGTGATTTGTTGAATGTAAATAGATGATTTGGTCTTAAACCTCTACAAAATTCACACATTTTTTTCCCCCAAAGGACAAGAAAGAAAGACAAGATCAAAATGGATGTCAGAAGATACTCTGAAATGTGCTCTCCAGCATAATGATGCTAAAGCAGATGGAGGAAATGAAAGAGCTGAACAGAAAATTTCAAAGGGAAGCTCGAGAAGACAAAGTCAAGTATTATAATAAAATGTGCAGAAACCTGAGTTTAGAAAACTAAAGGTCAGAATATGCTCAGCATTTATCAAGATGTCATACTTCTGACATGTTTTCTGGAGGGACCAATCCTTGGAGAAAGACGTCATGATTGGAAAAGTGGAGGGTCAGTGAAAAAGAGGAAGACTCCCTCAACTAGATGGATTATCATAGTGGCAGCAGCGATGGGCAATGGGCTCACGAATATCAATAATTGTGAGAATAGTGTAAGGACAGGCAGTGTTTGGTTCTCTTGTGCACAGAATCGCTATGAGTCAGAACCAACTTGAGGGCACCTAACATCAGCAACTTGTCTAATTCAGAAGCCAGTAGCCAACAATCCTTAGAGTTCCGGACCAATCTTTGAACTCACAGCACTAACTTAGGGGAAGACTCTTTCTCTGTCTTCTCTGGGGAAAGGTCTTCATTTAAGCTTCCCTAGTCAGGGAGCAGTAGCTGGAGAAGGATGTCATGCTGGGTAAGGTGGAGGGTCAGAGAAAAAGAGGAAGACCCCCAGCGAGATGGATTGGCCAGGCAGCATCATTGATGGACTCAAGTATGGCAGCGGTGGTGAGGTTGGCCCAGGATTGGACATTGTTTCGTTCTGCTGTGCATGGGGTCGCTATGAGTCGGTTCTGACTCGATGGCTCCTGACAACAACAACAAGTCTGAGAAATCAACAAGTCCGAGAAACTCCTTTGTGACCTCCATGTGCTTTCCTCTTTTGCTGATTTGTGGTACTTTTCTCAGTGTTTGATATGCTTTTCTAACATCTCAAAAGTCAGTGAGTTGGAGACATACCCTCCACTGACGTGGCCTCATTAACAAAACAAAGGAACGTTAGCATCACCTCCAGAGCTATACAGGGTTCAAGGTTCCAGCATATCTTTTGAGAGGGCAGTCCTGGAGTGACAATGCAGGATAATGCACTGACCACAGGTTTCTTTGTACTGCGAGGTCAGTGGTTCAAGTTCAGCAGCTATTCCTCAGAAACCCTATACAGGGTCTTTATGGGTTGGAACCAACTCAATGTCACTTAACAACAGCAACAATTGAATCCACAATTCACTCCCAGCTCCTCCTTCCTTTGCCTATCATAGTGATTGCTTTGTACGATGCCAGTGGGCTGTGAGTGTAGCAGGTGGGTCCTCAAAGGAGAACATGGAATCATTACCACAAGAAGAAAACCGTTTGGAAGATGGTGGCAAGCAATGCATGCACACTGCAGTCTAACTCTTCAGCCCTTCGTGTGTGTCCATATACGTGGGAGTGCGCTGGCTCCATACGATGAGCACTGGATTGTGAACTATAAGGTCAATGGTTCGAGATCATCAGCTTCTTCACCAGAGAAAGAAGAGGATTTCTGCTCCTGTGGAGATTCAAAGCCCCAGAAATCCTATATAAGGTCGCTATGCATTAGAATCCACTCGACAGCACTGAATAAGAAATATATATATATATATATATATATATATATATATATATATATATATATATATATATATTGCTGTTGTTGTTAAGTGCCATTGAGTCAGTTCTGACCCATAGTGACCTGAGAAAATCTTGTGGTTCAAAGTGACTTTGCAGTCCAGCGCATTAAACCACAGCGTCACCCCGGTGACGATGAGTCAGTTCCAATGCAGAGCAACCCTGTATAGAGTTTCTGAGGAGCAACTGATGAGTTTGAACTGCTAACCTTGTGACTCAAACCAATCTTGAGGTCAAGTGCTTATCCTATGGCACCAACCCCAGTACTCCATATATATAGTTCACTCATATAAAGTATACTTCCTTCCCATTATCCCAAAGGAAGCATCCCAAGGTGTAACCTTAGTACATCCACCTCCATATTTGGGATGTCCGGGAGTCCTTGGTCAGTTCTGGTAACCATGAGTGATTCACAGACAATCAGTATGGTAGAGTGGAGAGAAAGCAGGGAGATCACAACAACATCCCTGTTTTGAAAAGCAGAGCACGATGTGAGCAGTGTGCAAGAACCCTTGGAGAGAAGTTAAGATCTCCTGCCCAGACAGCAGTATGGATGCCTTGGTCCACCAGCTTCATCCGCCATAACTTAACTCTGGGAGACTCGTATTTCTATTGTACTATATGATCAGCTGAGCTGTCCACTAGCTAAGGTGCCCCCATCTGTGGGCCTAGTGCCTTTAGCAGTCAGTGTCAGCTGGTTTGGTATGGTGTGAGACCTGAAGATTTCCTCATGAATGAAATCATTGCACCTTTATGGACCTGTAAGTAATATCATGAAAAACAGAGAAAATGTTGAAGTTGTAAAGGATTTTATTTGGATTCAACATAAACACCCATGAAAGCAGTAGTAAGGAAGTCAAATTATGTTGCATTGGGAAAATCTGCTGCAAGGCATTTCTTAAAAGTATTAAGAAGCAAAGATACTACTTGTCAGACTAAGGTGTGCCTGATCTAAGTCATGATAGTTTCAATCATTTCACATGCATATGAAAGCTGGACAATGAATAAGGAAGACCAAAGACCCAACACATTTGAATAATGGTGTTGGTGAAGAGTATCAAATACATCGTGGACTGTCAGAAGAAGAAATAAATCTATGTTGGAAGAAGTGCCGCCAGAATGCTCCATAGAAGACAGGATGGAGAGACTTGGTCACATCATCAGGAGGGACCAGTCCCCAGAGAAAGACATCATGCTTAGCAAAATAGAAGGTCAGTGAAAAAGAGGAAGGTTCTCAAAGAGATGGCTTGGCACAGTGGCTACAAAAATGGGCTCAAACATAACAACAATTGTGAGGATGGTGCAAGACCAGAAAGTGTTTCCTTCCGTGGTACATGGGATCATTATGAGTTGGAACCTGGAGCTGATTCCATGGCAACTAACAACCTCTGGTTTGTTAGTTAGGGTTAGAATTCAGATGCTGTTACAACCGTTTAACAAACTTATTTAGGTTTCAAAATGCCCTGCCCTGTCTGTTTTGGATAATAATCATAACCACCAATCAGCTACAACAACAAAGCAAACATGTTAGCTGATAATTTGTGTTGGAATCCAGAATTGGGCTCTGTTTCTTAGCAACAGAATTCAGCTCATCCCTCATCCTTGGTTCCCATTTTGGTGTGTCTCTCCAGATTCTGGAAACAGTGGGTAGGAACTGAGTGGCATCTCCCTGCAATTACCGTTTGGTCCTCAGGAAGTGTGTGAGGGGTTGCGGGTATCACTCTGTTTTGCAGTTCCAGTCCTATGTCTTCGTGTGTTCACTGGTTCCATTTCCTCTACCTGCAACCTGTAGTAGAGAATCAGACTTTTCCAACCTTACTGGGTTTTAGACTCTCAACCATTTTGGATTGTAAGTCGTAAGCTCCAAGAGCTTGCTTCTTATGGATTGAACTGCCCCCTATACACCTACACATGCACATACACATGTGCTTTGGAATCCTCACCCCTATACCTGTGTATGTGGTCCCAAAGAAAGTTTTCTTTGTTGTGTTAGTGAGAACGTATTAATTACAGTGCATCTTAAACCTATCACTTTTGAGATATACAAAGGGTAGACGAGACACAGAGACAGCCATGGACAAATGGGGAAAAGAGACACGCCCTGTGGAGATCTCTAAGGGACTGGGAAACACAAGCTAAAAGAGCTAAAGACTCTTCCCCAGAGATGACAGGGAGAGACTTTTCCAGGAACTGGGGCCCTGAATTTGAGCTTCTAGCTTCCTGAACTGTGAGAATATAAGTGTCTGATCTTTAAAACCACCCTGTTACGGCAACACTAAAAACAAACACAGCTTCCTTCTGATTTGTCTTTCCCATACAATTTTCAGTATAAAACACTCTAACACCATACCCTGAAAGCTGCAGCTGCAAAAAATCTCATGGTCTGCATTCTAAGATGAAGTCGACTTTTCCTTTTCATGCCCTGCCTTTCCTCTGCTCAGAACACCCTCCCCAACCATGCCCACCACCACCACCACCCTCCATACCCACTTTTGCATGCCAAGTCCAATTTACCCTCCCCAAAACAGCATCGATCACATTTCTCCTGAAACAGTGTTTTTCAGACAAATAAAATTACAGTAAACCAAATTACTGGGTGGGCAACCAGCATTTTCAGGAATGAATTAGGGTAGAAGAACAAATATCAGAGAACATTGCAAGGCTAAGTACTGTTTTGTGAAACTCCTTTTCAATTATGCATGTGTTTGTCCTAAGGATGGTACCAAGAACGTGTTTGTGAAACAAACCGGCCCTGCCTACCTCTCATGCCATTCTCTGCCTGATTTGGGGTCAAGTGACTGTCCCTGTGTGCCAACAGTGTTCTTCCACCCCTCCCATCATGATGGGTGCCAACTCTATTTTAGTTGCCTGTCTCTTTGTCCGTTTCCTAAAGGGACTGCTAATTTTCAGGTCACAGAAAACATACGTCTCCTTTGCCTTTCTTTCCTCTCCGCTCCCAGGATCGAGCTTTGAGTTCCACAGGCGTCTCGAATCTGTAAACTTTGTGGAAGCAGATTACCAGATCTTTCTTTCTCAGGGCCACCGGCTGGGTTTGAAGGACCAGTCTTTACGTTACCTTTGTTGTTAAGTGCCATCGAGTTGGTTCCGATCCATAGTGACCCTGTATAGGGTTTCCAAGGAGCAGCTGGTAAGCTTGAACCGTCAACCTTGCAGTTCAAAACAACTTTGCAGTCCAGCGCATTAGCCCACAGAGCCACACCAGCTTTACGGTTCTTAACTTTATCTGCCACCAGGGTCGGGTGCTCAATAAATACAAGGAGGCTTCCAAAACATCTTGGAAAAATAGAACTTAAAGATGAGGGAAATTTCCCATGAACTTCCCGAAGCCCCTCATAGATGTTGAATAAAGGAGCATGTGTGCACACCAAGTGATCAGAGCATACTGAATGGAATTTGTAACATTTAAAAAAGTGAAGAGTCCTTTTTAAACAGAATGAAAGCCTGACTCAAAGGAATCAAGTTGTAAAGGCAGAGTGGCAGCACCAATAGGTGTCCAAGCAGAGTCTGACAGGAAGCTCGCTTCTGGGGCCAGGAAGCAGACAGCATACTCACAGGGGAGGGGTCCTGTCCCCACGGGCCCACCTGGACTTTCAGGAGCCCCAGTCTCTGCAAAGTCCACTCTGGGAAAGGACACATAAGCAGCAGCTGAGAAGACACAAAGTGGAGAGGTCAAGAGTATTTTGCTGGAGCCATGGGGGTGGGGTGAGGGGATGGGCTGGTCACAGTGAATCTACCTCTATGACAGCGCTTCTCTGCCTCAGTTTCCCCCTATTGAACCCAGAGCCCTGTGTGAGGAAGTGATCCCTTTCACCCCACTCAGCACGCCTTGAAACAACCTCCATCCTCTCCACGCAAGGTCTCTCAGTGGCCACCCTAGACCTGCCCTAGGTGAGCAAGGGGATAGCAATAGACCCCTTTGCCTCCTCTGGTGGCTCAGTCCAGCTCTCAGGCCCTCTAGTGATCCCCTGGGTTCCCAGGTCCTTACAACAAGACCTCATAGGCCCTCAGGGTTGCCCATCCCCAGGCAGGACAGGTAAGAGGCCCATAGGAAGGACTTTCGGAAGGCAAGCAAATTGAACATAGGAGGAGAATGTGGTTGTGTCAGGGTGGACTCAGGCCCTCCTCAGGTAGCAGGATGGTGTGGGAAGGGACCTGGAGTTGGCTCTTCTCTTTCTTTCCTGGACTGTGAGGGAAATGCTAGGCGCAAATGCTAGGAGGGGAAAAATGACCTCCAGAATTCACTTTTTCCATCAGGTGTTTATTGATGGTAATTCACTATGCATGCAAAACGACTTATAATTACTGTCATCTTCCTCAGAAACCCCACCGTAGCCCCACCAGCCCCAGAACTGAGTCTGGAGACTTAAGCTTGGGGCCATTGTGTCCCAAGGACTCACACAGGTAATGGGCCCTCCAGGAGAGTCAGGACAGTGGACAGAGGCTGAAGAGCAAAGTGGGGACAAGCAGGGGGTCCCAGGAAGAAAGAGGAGAGCTGCATGAGTCCTGGAGCCTGGAGATTCTGGCTTGGGCACAGAGGTGAGGTATCGCAGCTGCATGCTGTGAAGGGACTCCCAGCCAGGTATGGGGTGCCCAGATCAGCGGACTCCCTGCACAGGACAAAGGGTATACTTTCTGTGGGAAATGAGTCCACCGCAACACAAGACAGGGATAACAGCCAGTTCTGGGGAAGGGCTTCAAAGTACCATTTGCTGGAAGAAACCCCAAGTCCTGACCCAGCATAGATCTGGAACACCCAGAGATCCAGGACGGATCTGGAGGCTGGGGGGCGGGGAGGGACACACTGTCCAACTCCACAAACTTCCCGCTGGTCCATCATGTCCTCCCAGAGAGGGGCCCAGGCTGCCTGGCCTTCTCTGTCGCCCTCCAGAGGCGCGGCTGGGGCGCAGCGTCCTCTCAGCATCCCTTTCGGCTCCTGGGGTCTGGTGCAGGGCCCCCCACCTCCACAAGCCCACAGCGCCGGGCACGCGCGCCGGACGCGCATCTCACAGGGTGTCCGGCAGCGACAAGGCGGGCACGCTGCGACGCCCAGAGCCGCT
>NW_006408615.1:1536567-1555860 GCF_000296735.1 Chrysochloris asiatica | reverse complement strand
CCGGCTGCTGAGACGCGCTGCTGCCCCCCGCGCGGGCGCCGCGGCTTCAATGGCGCCATCGCCCAGGACCGGCAGCCGGCAAGATGCGACCGCCCTACCCAGCATGTCCTCAACTTTTTGGGCGTTCATGATCCTGGCCAGCCTGCTCATCGCCTACTGCAGTGAGTACCGCGGCCCGGCGTCCGGGCTCCGCCGAGCCTCCCTCGCCGACTCGCGGGCCCGGCCTGGGCACCAGGCCCCGGGTGGCGCGGCGCGTCCCTGCACGCCGGTGCCCGCGGCTGCCCAGTGGACTGTCACCACTCCCGGCCCAGGTCGGGGACCGAAACCCAGCGGGCGGCAACCCGGCCAGGGCTGGGCGCCTAGTGGAGCTCGAGCGGCGGAGGGAGGTCCCGGGCGGGCGGGCGTCGGCGGAGGGTCCTGCCCGGAGCTGCCTGCCGGCGACACTCCCGCCTGGAAGGTGGGGACGCGGCGGCCGGGCGGGAGTGGGAGCGGGAGCGGGAAGGGGACTCGAGCTGAGGCGCGCGGTGGAGCAGACGCCTCCGGGGAGCGGGCTCGCTGGGCTCTTTCTGGCAAGGGTGGAAAAGTGCGGGGTGGGATGCGGACCGCGGGCATGACGCGATCCCGGAACCAAGACCAGACCAGGGCCGCGGGCTGGGTCCGGTGGCGCCCGGGTGCAGGCGCCCAACTGGGGCGGGCTGGGATTGTCGGAGTCCGGGTTCAGGCTCGGGTTGGGCTGGCTCCGGCCGGTCTGTCCCAGGCGGCCGGGCACAGGCTCGGGATCCTTTCCAAGGGAAGGGCTGGTGCTGAGGAGCACCTGCCATGGAGAACTGCCATCAGCGCGGGAGGTGATGAAAAAATATGGATTCTTTACAAAAAATAAAAAATAAAAGAGACCTGTGCCAAGCTGCGCTCCCTTGCCGCCTCCAGAGCGCGGGCCTCGCTCCGCTAGCCCAAGTGTGTCTCGGATGTCTCAAAAATGAGACTGCAGGCCACCTTTGAGCTCAGGGCCGTGACTCAGGCCCGTCCTGGGACAGACCAGCCCACTCGATCGCCCCCACTGCGAGGGAAGCCGGCGCCAGAGCGGGGTGATTCCTATTTGCTTCCACTGGCTGTGCGCTTCCCTACAAATGCTGGCCAGGCTGTGCCACCGCGTGGGGAGGGGTCTCCTGGCGGGAAGTGTTCTAGAAGGGGTCGTAACCTGGGCTACCCAGGCGGGCCTCTGCCACCTTGATGCGCACTGCGCGCCCCTAAGAATGCTCCAGGAAGCCTGCAAGGAGTGGGGTCTGGTCGGATATATATATGCGTGAGAAGACCCCATGCCATCTCGGGGTCCTCAGGCAGCAGTCGTGGGTTCCTCAGCAGAGCCCTGAGCGCCTCTTTCTTGGTACGTCCAAAGGGTTAAAGGCAGGTAAACTCCGCCGCTTTGGGAGAAGGTGTCATTTAAAAGCACTTCCTAGTGGTATGATGGGGGAGGGGAGCAAGGGGAGCTTTCAGCCTTGATTGGAAAGGACAGGAGCGTCTTGGGCCCCCAGCCTCCGGTCCCAGTCCAACTCCAGCGCCAGCGTCCTTGGCGTCCATGCGGAGAACCAATGGCAGCCAGCTGGCCCTGGGAGGCAGCTCGCCAGGTGGGGAAAAGAACAGCTGCTAATTGTTGTTAAGTACCTGACACCCGGCCCTGTTTCTTCAGCACTCAGCGCACCCGGTGGCAGCGAGGACACTCCCTGTGCCCACAGCAACCTCCCTCAAAATATGCAGCGTCAGCCCACTCCCCTCCCCGTCCCCCCTCCTGGACCAAGTGCCCCTAGGCAGCATCCTTCTCTTCCTGCTGATGGCTCACACCTTCCCAAGACTGTTGCCTGCTTTGCGAAGTCAGGTGTCGGAGTGTGATGTCTCCCGGCCTCGCCAGCTGCTCAGACACAAGGCGGGATGAGAGAGCTGCTTGTGCACGCTCTCCCCTGCCTTCCGAAGCCTGGGCGCTCCCACCGCGGGCAAGGACGTTTGGTGGAGAGACCTCAGCCGGGATGGAGCGGAGACTATTAATAATGGAAGCTTTTGGTTGTGTCCTCTCTCCGTGGAATGTTGTAATTGACATAAGAGAACGTTTGCGGACACACCCCATTACGCCGGAAATGCATTTGGAGAAATTAAAACATTTCAGTAAAATACAAAATAGACATTATCATTTATAGCTTGGGACTGCAGACTTAGAGAAAACACTCACTTTTTTTTTTTTTTTTTTTTAAGGATTGGCAAAGTAAACAAAGTGTCCACAAACAATTGCTATCTCTGGGTTTGCGTTTTCCATAGACGTTATCTGGAGTGAAGAAGAATGGTTAGCCTCCTTGTTTGTAAATTGTTTTTGGTTGTTGCTATCAGTAGGGGTTGTTAGTACCCACAATGTGTGTGTGTGAGAGAGAGAGAGATGCGGCAGATATATTTGTCTCTTATTAGCTCAGGAAACTGATAAGTATCAAACAGGATTCAATTACCCTGCCTCTTAGGCGTGTGCCTCTCTCTGCAGCGAAGTGCAGAAAACATTCGCTTTCTGGTGCTATTGAAAGAAGAGGGGATGCTTTCTTGGCCTGATTCTCTCAGTTCGGGGGGCCGTGGAAAAGCAGTTCTTTCTCACTAGGATGTGATTCATATTTAAGGGGATGGGCTCCACCCTCTGGTGGGAGACAGACCTGCAGTCCACCAATTAGATTAGTTGCTATAGTGACAGTCTTGTCATTTTCTCCAATTGGGGGAGGACGCCCAGAGCGGCACAAAGGGGCTAGGGCTCCAGGCTTACTTGTAAATGCTCCCAGCACTCTCTGTGCATTCGCAGGCGGATCCCTGGGCGGACAACCAGCCTGGGCACAGGGCTGGACCTTGCCCAGTGATGAGTGGACGTAGACTGTGAGGAGCTTTGATGGGAAAGTTGGAGCTCTCCTTCCCCCGGTGTATGCATCTCTGTTGGCTTTAAGAAGGCAGCATTGGATTGCTGTTTCTTCTACAGAGCTGGGTACGGGAGTTCTGTGTGGACAGGGTTCTTGAATCCTGCAGGCTCTGCTTCAGCCACCATCAGGTGGGCCGAGCCTTGCAAAGACACACAGTCAGGGAGATGGGACTTTGATAAAAGGAGCCCTGGTGGCACAGTGGTTAAGTGCTGGGCTGTGCTAGGAAAGGTCAGTGGTTTGAACCCTCTGGAGGCCCCAAGGAGGTTAAAAGATAAAGAAGCAAAAACCTGGCAATCCATTCCCCTAAAGATCAGGGTTCTCTGCCCCCATGACCTTTGTCCCTTTGATTGGAATCCACAGGAGGGACCCAGAAACAGCTGGGTGGGGAACACTTGAGTATTGGCCTGACCCTCTGCAGGTAGCTTGGTGGAAAATTCCATGCAGGTGAAGTCAGGATTGGTGTGGGGGCATGATTTGCATTTGAAAACACCTAGCTATGGGGCGGCTCCTAGTGTGGTGCTTTAGGGTCAGCACTGGACTGAACTACAAGGTCCATAGTTCAAACCCACCAGCTGTTCCTGAGAAATGCTATATAGGATCGCTATGAGTAGGAACCAACTCCGTATCACTTTAACAATTACAAGGGATGGGGGTGAGGGGCAATTTGACTGTTTTTGAGAGGGATTTGATTTTCCCAAATAAATTCCATCAAAAGTGGATGGTGTCTTGAAGTTTTAAATGGTGTGTTTGGCTTCAACTATGGGAAAAAGTTACAACTTTTGAATTCTCTTTAATCCCCTCGGATGCTATCCAAGCATAAACTCTTTCAAGTTATTTCTCTTTTATCAATGCAATTTACTGCCTATTTAGGAGAGCTTAGAGTATACCACTGCTCGGCTGTTGAAATCCTCCTTCTGTAGTCCTTGCTTGAGGCTTAAATGATGCCATTCCAAAGTTTATTTCTCACCCTAGTTTGTGTTTGTTTGTTTTTAATTCCGACCATGTTTTCATTTGATGGATTGCTGGCATGAGATAAGATCCATCATACATTTGTGTCTCTACTACATCAAGGTCAGTTGCTTAGTTTGTGGGATCCTGTCCACTGGTATGGTGCTAACCAAAAGGTCAGAGGTTCAAACCCACCAGCTGCGCCTTGGAAACCCTATTGGTTATGTGCCCTGGAGTCGGTTGTGACTCATAGCAACCCTGTACAGGGTTTCCGAGGCTGTAAATCTTTACGGGAGGAGAACGCTTCATCTTTCTCCCACAGAACAGCTGGTAATTTCGAACTGCTGACCTTGCGGCTCTCAGCCCATTTTGTAACCCCTACGCTACCAGAACTGACTCCATGGCACTTAAGGGTAGCAGCAACATAGAGTGCTAGTGTGACTCTGTAGGGTAAGCTGTAGTTGTTAAGTGCCCTGGAGTTGGTTCTGACTCACAGTGACCCTGTATAGGGTTTCTTAGGAGCGGCTGGTGGGCTTGATCTGCCGACCTTGCACTGGACTACTAAATGCAAAGTTGGAGGTTCAAACCCACCAGCTGCTCCTCAGAAGCCGCCCTATACATGATCACTATGAGTAGGAAGTACTCCATGGCATTTAACAACAACAATATCCGCTGGTCGAAGACGGTGAGCTCTCTCAAGGGTTCTCCTGAGCAAGGGCCCCTGGGGCAGGGGACTTCAGAAAATTCTAGAACACAGAGTGTCTGGCTGTTACTGCACACCTCTTTTATGAGGCCCATCCCTGACTCTTACCCTGAAGACATTCCAGGGAGTGGGATCTGCTCAGGGCTCCAGGTTCCTCTGGAGGCCTCGGAGGCCAGAACCCACCTCATCAAAAGCGGGGCTGGACTGGTGAGGTGCTGTCTCCCTAGGGAATTCCGCTCTGGATCCGACACCCAATCTTCTTCAAATGAAATAGGTGGGTCAACTCTTGAGGCATGAAGATGCTCCAGGTGACTTTTATGGGCGTCATTATAGGGAAATGTTATGATAATGTGCCACTAGAAAAGGAAAGAAACACAAAACATTAAAATCCCCATTTCTTTCCCTAGCACTGCAGCTGAGCCCACAGAGAAGGGCTCATTTCTGCATTAAAATGTGCTGCTCTGGAGTTAATGACCTCCACACAGGGCCACCTGTCACCCAGCGTGCTGCAGAGGAGGCAACAGGCCTGGTGGGTGGGCTCCTGGTTTCTCTGGGTGTGAAGTGACACTGCTGCTTTGGAAAGATCTGGGCTGGTGACAGGAGGAGCATCCAGTGGGCAGAGTCTCTTTCCTGTGGTTCCCAGGGACCCTGCTGAGCAGGAGGCCCTGGACTTGGGGTGGGAAGGCCAGAGATCACAGGGTTTTCTGTGCATACCCTCCAGGTGGCATTAAGTTCTGCTGGTGAGTTTCTTCCTTCAGGATGCATCTGGGCATGTTCTCCAGGCCAGGACCTTGGAGAGCTGGACAGACAACACCACTGTCTGATTGTAGGATGCGTGGGATGCAGGTTGGCAGCAGGCGGGGCCCACACACCCATGCTCTCGTGGACCCCCTCACTCTGCGGGTATGATGGAGCATTCTGCAGGGTGGAGCGGCTGTGTGGGCCCCAGTGTGGAAGTGCTTTCACCGACCCCATGGGCCCAGTAGGTTCCTCTTGGACTCCTTAGCTGGTTTCGGATTCCATATGCCTGTGGACATGTGCTGGGGAGTGGGGACCGGGCCTGGGGGTGGTGTCCCCCTGGATGGCTTGTGGGCTTCAGTGACTCCCGTCAGAGAGCTCGGTCATGAGCAGAACTCCTTACCCCTCAGGTGCAGCAGGCTTGGCCAAGGTGAGCTCTGTCCCGGACTCTATGGTGAGCTGACTGCATTGCTTGTCTGCTTTGGAATGACAAGGGCGGCCGAGAGCTGACTCTGGGCACACAAGTGCATGCGGACACTGGTCTTTCCTTCTTCTTTTCATCAGTGTAGGTGAGCTCCCAGGGCCAGGCATGGGAGGCAGGCACAGGGGGGACTGGCCCTGGGCGTGGCCTGCTCATTCCTTTGATGGACACTCAGTAGTAGGCACTGTGTGACAGTGTAAGCCTTAGGAACTGGACTCCAGTGGGGCAGATGGCCAGGAAGCACCTCCGTGACAAAGACCCCAACCCTGAAGTCACAGAGACAATATTGCTCTGCTTGTGTCTGGTGCCCTCTCGCCTAGAGCTGGACACAGAGGGGACCCTGTCCTGTCCTTATCCTGTGTGGCTCATTGGTAACCGTAAGGTTCAGGTTTCCTGAACCCAGTAGGGCTCTCCAACAGGTGGGCTCCCCTGTGCTCTGAGCGTGAGTCGGGCCCGGGCATCATCCAGGCCAGCTCCTGCCTCCATTGCGTCAGAGCTCCGTCCTGTGGTCTGTGGAAGGCACACGCCACAGGGAGGGTCCTGCTCTGCTTTACTCCTGTGCAGGGAGCGTGACCACTGCCTGGTGGGTCCCCCTGGTCCTCCCTGTCTTGCCAGTGCTCTGATGGCACATCTGACCACTGAGCTGGACAAAGTTGTCGTTGCCCATATCAGCACAGTGAAGAGCTTGGGGCAGAAGGGTGTGCCTGTGTGAGGTCTGGAGCGAGCTTGTCCCCTCCTTGGGTTTCATCATATGAAAAATGAAGGCATAGCGGATCCACATCGTCTTTCTGGTTCTTCCTGCTCAAAAACCCAGAGGACTGGCGGAATCGGTAGGAAGTGCTTTCTCAAGCGTTCCTGTGAGAACACCGTCTGCCTCCCGCTTTCCTGGGCCAACACGAGAAAATCTTTATCGCCTTCAGTACTTTCCTCTTCTGCTTCCCTTGGGGCCAGGGCTGTGGACGTCGTGCTGTGGACATCAGGGACCAGACAACTCTTTGTGGGGTTGGTGGTGGCTGGACACTGTAGTGTGTTAGATTAGCATCCTTGCTCTCCTCTCACCAGAGGACAAAATCACTCCAGACTTTTGGGAAGACCCTTCATGGCATGGACTGAGACATTGGCTCAAACAGGACCATGAAGCTGGGGCAGGACCGGGTATGGGGGCTTCAGGAACCAACTCCACGATCCCTGTCATCGCCTCATCCGGGGATCCCCACTCATCTCATTTGCCCCGGTGGTCAGGGTTGTTACGTGCTGCCCGGTCCTCTGCTATCTGCAGAGCTGGCACAGTGTCAGCCCCACCTGCCATTTCTGGGTGTTCTATTTCTGTCATGCTGAGATCTCGGTGGGTGCCCCTTCGCCTATAGCCCTTGCCTGTAACCAGCACCCGGGCGCTGAGCAGCCTGGCCCAGGACTGGGGGATGCGAGTCTGCATATCTTCACCATGCCTGACTTTTAGCACCTGGAGCCCGAGAGGTGCTCTGAGAGACTCCTCCTGTCCGCTCTAGACGTCATCACTGCTCCACGTTTCACATGGGAATGCACTGCCGGTGGAGATACCTGCTTCAACCATGCGCTTCACACCAAGGGCTTCAGTTCCAGGTTTCAGTTCTAGGCGCTTTGAGGTGTTTTGAGCTTACCAAAACCAATTTTAGAAGTATAGTCTTCTTTGGAAAGTTCTGCTGTGAGGGTCTACCTGAAAACCCAGGTGTGTCACCTGTCACCCGGGTGGGCCTACCTATGGACCGAGGTGTGTCACCTGTCATCTAGGCGGGTCTCCCTGTGGACACAGGAGTGTCCCCTGTCATCTGGACAGGTCTGTGTGGACCCCAGCCCCAGCCCACTAGCACTGCACATGGCTCTGCATCCCAAGTCCACCCTTCATCAACATCCCCAGAAACTGAATCTGACACATCAAGGCCAGGGCCAGGCCACTGCTCCTGAAGGTTTTCCTGGTCACTTAGTTCTCCCCAGGGACCAGACTCAAGCCCATCCTTCTGCTTCATTTTGCAGACAGAGGTCAGAGATGCACTCAAGGTCACACGGTGAGAGTGGTGGAGCCGGACCAGACTCCAGGACTGACGCTTCTGCCACCTGGTTCATGGTCCAGGTCACTCCTGCTCTTCCTGTAACTTCTGCACACTGGTGTGATTGCACACACAGATGTTTGCCCACACACATTTTATCTTGGGCCTTGATGTTCTCCTGGGGTGGATGCTGCTGGCCTCTTGCAGGTTGAAGAGTTTGCAGGGATGATTGTGTGAGTTTCCGCTGGCTCACCTGTAGTCTGTCCTCCCCAACCCAGCCTCCTTAGAGCGTGCTTGCTTTCCTTTAACTTCATGGGTAGGAGAGAGCGCCAGCATTTGCCTGTGGCTTAAACAACGGGATTGAAAGTCAGAAGTGCTACCATGCAGGAGCGTGACCCACAGAGGTTGTCCAGGTATCTGGCACCCTAACAAGTAGGCTTGTCCAGGCTTCCCAGGTCCTGGAGGTTCCCACCAGACTAGGTTGGTGCATTAGTCCCACCCAACCCCCCATCGTCAGCAGAAGCCGTTTGCTCTTCCCCTGAGCAAAGTTGCTAAGTGAGAAGTGAGTCATCTGATGTCTAGCTCCTAGTAGCAATGGGGAAGCAGGTCCCCTCGCTGCTCTGCCACGTTCTGTCTGTCTCCCCACCTAGTCCTAGCACCCACCTGATGCTCTGGGTGCTTCTGGCTGAGCAGACACGCCGGGCATTTCTGCCTGATTGTCTGCCCTTTGTCCTGGATGGAGTAAGTGAGCGGAGAAATAAGGAAGATGTTAAGGCTGTTCCCAGCTGCCCCTCACTCCCACTTCCTGCTAAGGGCATCTCCTCCAGGTGGCCTGTTACCCCCTGCCCTGCAATGATCCTTCCTGGGAGGGCAGAGGGGCTGTAGCCCTCATCGTGGTTCAGGAGCTGGGGACATATCACCCACGCCATCCTCGCCAGGGGGACCTGCCAACAAGCCACCACCTGATCCCCCATCTTCACTTCTGACCAGCCCCTCCCTCTGCTCTCCAGCCAGGCCAGGGTGATCCCCCAGACAGCGTCAGGACACTGCGCCTGCGCTCAGGACTCCCACGGACCCCATCCACCTTGGGAGACACTTGTGAGCACGTGTCCTTATCTCCAATCTACTAGCATACCTCATGGACCCTGTTCACCTGTCCTGGGGTGCTCTAGGGGCCCTGCCCCCCATGACGTAGCAGATGATAGCTCCCTTCTCTATGTCTTCCAGGACCTGGTCCTCACCCTCCAGGCAGGACTTGGTTCTCCTGGGGCTTATGACAAGTCCTGAAGGTACGGATCATTTAATCCGTGACCACTAACTGAAATGGTGGTGGTTCACACCCACCTAGAGGGATCTTGGACAAAAGGTCACAGCCTTGAAAACCAGATGGATCTTACGGCCGGCGGCTGGTTGTTATGACGTAGCCCTGGTCCCCTGCTCTCTGTACGGGGCATCTCTAGAACAGCAGTCGTCTTTTCTGTCATCCTTGCTCCCTGGGACCCTACACAGGAACGCCACATACTGATAGACAGGGATGGGCAGAATGGACAGAAACAGAAATGGATATGAACGGTCTAACCTGCTAGATTGTCCAGCCTGGACCTGAGCCGTGTAAACCTAACGAAACCCATGGAGGCGACCCCATAAGGCAGACTAGAACTGCTCCAGAGAATTTCTGAGACTGAATCTTTACGGGACAGATGGTCCCATCTTTCTCCTGTGGAGCTACTGGTGGGTTTGAACCACCGGCCTTGAGTTTATAAGTCCAACACTTAACCAGCTACACCACCAAGGCTCTGTGGGCTCTGCCATTTCTAATGACCCAGGAGGAACTGTGATTTCTTGTCATTTCACTCACTCCAAGGAGGTCCCTTTATGTTTGGAAAATTCCACACCAGGACGATGTCCATGAACGAATTTACGCTGACTTATCTCTTTGATATTTCTTTAGTGCAGAAATGCTGCACAAGACACACCATTTCGAGCATTTCAGTAACTGATTACGTTCTTCACGTTCTGCAACTGTCTTCCCATCTTTTCCCAAGTCTTTCCACCAGCATCAGCGTAAACTCACTGCGCTCGAAGCTTCTCATCTAACCTCTCGACTTGCTCTTGTCACTTTGATCTCACCTACCCGGCTCAAAGCCGACTTCTTCCCTAATGACGTGAAAGAATTGCAGCAACAGTGAACCCCAGTAATAACAACATGAGATGACACGGAGCCGTGTGATGTTTGCTTCTGGTGTGTGTGGGATTGCCTGGGATTTGGAGCAGACACTCGGCAGCTGGTCTGAAGCTGAAAGTTTAAAAATTGTTTCAGGGCCGTAGCCCCAGAGGGCCATCTTTCCTCAGTGTCATTTTGAAATTTGGAATCCTGGGTCACGTTTTTCCCCCTTTTAATCAGGATTCTTCTATAGAATGGCTGCCCTTTTGAACGTTCACTGATTAAGAGGACAACTGAAGTGTCCTCCTGACCAAGGATTTGGCATCAGCACACTTGGATGGGTTCCGTGGGGAGAGGTGACTGGTTGTCTTTGTGATTCCTGGTGTGCATTTGACTGTAATTTGCTCAGGAGCATCCCAGCAACCCACTCCTTAGCCTGAGGGCTGCTTTGTCATGGGGGTGGGGGGGTGGGGGGGTCAGATCTGGATGGTTCTGGTTCTCCGGAGTGCTCTTATCTTACGATTTTGAGTCATTAGAATGCTAATGACTGAGAAGCCCGCTAAAAGGCTTCCTGGGCTCCCAGGAGTGGTCTTTCTCAGTCAGACACTTTCACTGTATTTTTAAAAAGTATTTCTTCTGCAGTATTCCATCAGCAGGTATTAGCATGGCCTAGCATACAGTTAAACACCACCAATTCATCGTACAGGATGCACGCTAATTAACTGGAACGTGTTGATGTCCTTTGGCCCGCCTTCGTGGTGTGGAAAAGACTCAGGTCACTGGCACCTTGTCCTGGGGGTTTCTTTCTTCCTGGGCTCCTGTCTGCCTGCTGGAGAGACCCATGGTTTGGGGAAAGGTGGCTGTCTGTCTGTGTGTGTGTTTCAGGAGGCAGTTTCTCATTTTAACTCTTCACATGTGCTGACCTACCCCACCCCCCCTACCACACACACACACACACATGCCTGTCTCCCAGGATGCTGATGGTTTTCAGAGACAGAGCAGTCTTCCACTTCCATGAGGTCTCATCTCAGGTGGGGATGGTAGGACGTGTGTTTGGCTGAAGATGCTGCATAGGGGCAGGGTATCACTGGCCATAGGCTCCCCAAGGCAGGTGACCATGGGTAGTCTGTTGGACCCAATGGAGCAGACAGAGCTGGTTAGAGCTCACTGGACCCTGGGTCTGAAGCAGGAGCATTTCAGTGAGTTTGGGGAGGTTTCTGACACCCAGAGTTGGGCTCCCACTGTGCACAGACACCGTTGCTGAATCTGGTGGTGCTTTTGGTGCAGTTGCATGTTTCCTACCATCTCCATTGTGGTTACACGATGAAAATGGAAGTGGTTCTTAAGGCAGGAGGTGGTCTTAAGGAGGAAGATGGTGTGGGGTCCGTGGGGTCCAGCAGGTGTGAGGAGGTGTAAAGGGCACAATGGATACTTCCCGTGTAATGGGCCCCTCCTGCAGACATCCTGTCCTGCCTGTGAGACCTGAGATGGGCTCAGGGCACCAACTCGACACTCAAATGCAGGTGGAGTGACCACAGGGCCTCTCAGGACACCTGTCTTCCTGGTTGTATCTGTGAGATGTATCTCTCTCTCTGTGTGTGTGTGTGTGTGTGTGTGTGTGTGTGCACAGAGAAACCACATGTGTAGTTGTGGGGACTGAGTAGTCCCAAATCTGTGGGTCAGGCAGCAGACTGGATGTCCTGCTCCTGGTCTCAGCAGCGTCTACTTGCTGACATCAGGTACAGGACTAGAGACAGCGAGAGCAAGTGTTTCCACCACATGCACTGGTGTACTGGAGGCAGACCCATCTGTTTACATTAGAGTCCATCATATGCGATTGTGTCATATGGGCAGCGATTGCATCATGTCGCATGATTCAGAGCACCCAGACCAGTGTCTGCTAAACCACCGAGACTCACAGCTCGGACAATCTGATACATGATGTTAAGCATGTCAGTGTGTCCTGTCTGTCACCCCTGGGGAATAACCAGGACACCAGTTCAGGGAAGAGACCTGGTGCCCCCTAGGTGGAACTGCCCAGGAGGGCATGGGCAACCGGCCTGGGCAGGGGGCTGCAGCTAGGACTGAGGAGCATGAGGACTGCTCAGAGAAGAGGTGAATCCTCATAGCCAGCTGGAGGCCTTTCTCAGTGTGCACATCACTGTCACCTGCAGGGTCCAACCCAGACCATACAGCACGGGCACATGTAACTGTCATGGCCCTCCAGCGCGAACCAATAGGAGATTACATGCACACACATGCACAGAGATACACACATAGATATTTACACACTGAAACAAAAAATACATACACATATATGCCTACATATGCACATTGCACACACATACACATATATGCACACAACTAGCTATACATTGCACACACAAGTACCCCACACACATGTATACACATGTACACATATAACTCACACAAATTCATGTGCGCACACACATACATATAAATCCACACACGCATGCACACACAAAAACATACATATACTCGTGTTTTTGAAGAGAGCCCCACATGTCTTCAGTTTGTGATACTCTTGTGGCTTGCTGTTTCTGTGATAGCACAAGCTATGCCATTGGTGTTTCAAATACCAGCTCATCCATGGTGGACAGATTTCAGTGGAGCTTCCAGAACTAGCAAGAAGGAGTAGGTGGTCCACTCCTGAGGGATTATCCCGTGAAAACTTTATGAAACGCAGGGAAACAGGGTTTGATACAGCGCGAGAAGATGAGCCCATCATTTGGAAAGCTCTCAAAATACCACTAAGGAAGAGCTGCCTCTTTAGAGTATAGGCTACCTTAATGATGTGGACGGAGCAAATCTTTCTGGACCTTCACTTGCTGATGAGGCACAACTCAAAATGAGAAGAAATAGCTCCAAACATCTATCAATAATCTGAATGTGGAATGCACAAAGTGTGAATCTAGGAAAACTGGAAGTTGTCAGAAATGAAATGGAACACTTAAATATCAATATCCTTGGCATTACTGAGCAGAAATGCTTTGACATTGGTCATTTTGAATTGGAGATTCAGATGGTTTACTGTGCCAGGAATGGCACATTGAAGAGAAAGTGTGGTGTTCATCGTCAAAAACAGCATTTCAAGATTCATCTTGAAATATAGTGCTGTCTGTGACAAGATGCCATCTATCATCTACAAGGAAGACCAGTTAGTACAAAATTATTCTAATTTATGCAACAACCATGAAGAAATTGAAGAATTCTATCAGCTTGTTCCGTCTGTAATCTATCAAACATTCAATAAGAATGTATTGATAATTACCTGTGACTGGAATGAGAGACATGGAAATGAAGAGGAATGTCCTTTGTTGGAAATTATGGCCTTGGTGATGGCAATGGCATTGGATATAAGAGGATAGATTTCTGCAAGACAAATGACTTTATTGCAAATACCTGTTTTCAACCACATGAATGGTGACTCTACACATGGACCTCACCAGATGGAACACACAAGAATGGCATTGACTCCATGTGTGTGAAGAAAAGATGGAGAAGCTCCTTATCATCAGCCAAAACAAGGCTGGGCTCTGAATGTGAAACAGACTATCAATTGTTCCTATGTGAGTTCAGACTGAAGCTAAGGAAACCTAAAACAAGCTCAGGATAGTCAAAATACAACCTTGAGTATAACCCGATTGAATTTAGAGATCATCTGAAGAGCTGTTTTGACACATTGAACACTAATGACCAAAGACCAGAGGAGTTATGGGATGACATCAAAAACATCATACAGGATGAAAGAAAAAGGTCGTTAAAAGACCAGAAAAAAAGAAAAGACAAAAGTGAATGTCATAAGAGACTGAAACTTGCTCTTGAACATAAAGAAGCTAAAGCGACTAGAAGAAATGATGAAGTAAAATGACTGAATAGAAAACTTTAAAGGGCACCTCCAAAAGACCAAGTAAAGTATTATAATGAAATATGCAAAGAGCTGGATCAGAAAATCAACAGGGAAAAACACACTCAGTATTTCTCAAGCTAAATGAACTGAAGAAAAAGAAAAACCAAGCCTCAAGTTGCATTATTGAAGGATTCTATGTGTAAAATATTGAACAATGCAGGAAGCATCAAAAGGAGATGGAAGGAGGACACAAAGCCACTGTACCAAAAATAATTGGCTAACACTCAACCATTCGGAAGGTGGAATATGATCAAGAACCGATTGTACTGAAGAACAAAGGTCAAGCTTTGCTGAAGGTATTACTGGAAAAACGAAGCTCCAGGAATTGACGTAATACAAATTGATATGTTTCAACAAACTGGCGCAATACTGGAATCATTCACTAGTCTATGCCAAGAAATTTGGAAGACGCCTCCCTGGCCATCCAATTAGAGAAGATGGATATTGCCCCTATTCGAAAGAAAGATCATCCAAAATTGGGAAACTTTGGGATATTATATCACACACGAATAAAATTTTGCTGAGAATAATTCAAAAGCGGTTGCAGCAGTTCATGGAAGGGAGCTGCAAGAAATCCAAGCTCATTTCAGAAGAGGATGTCGATTGAGGGATATCATTGTGGAAATCAAATGAACGTTGGCTGAAAGCAAAGAATACTAGAGAGATGTTTACTTGTGTTTTACTGATTATGCAAAGACATTCAGCTGTTTGGACTATAGCAAACAATGAATGACATTGTGAAGAATGGAAATTCCAGAACACTTAACTGTGCCCATGAGGAACCTGTACATAGTCCAAGAGGCAGTCATTTAAATTAAACAAAGGGACACTGTATAGTTTAAAATCAGGAAAGATGTGTGCCAGGGTTGTATTGTTTCATCATACTTATTCAATCTGTATGCTGAGCAAATAATCTGAGAAGCTAGATTATATGAAATAGACTATGGCATCAGGATTAGAGGAAAACCCATTAACTACCTGCGATATGCAGATGATACAGCCTTGCTTGCTGAAAGTGAAGAGGACTTAAAATACTTACTGATGAAGATGAAAGACCACAGCCGTCAGTATGGGTTGCATCTCAGTGTAAAGAAAACAAAAATCCTTAAGTGGACCAATTAACACCATAATAAATGGAAAGAAAACTGAATGAAGTTGTCAAGGATCCATAGTCAATGCTTACGGAAGCAGCAGTCAAGAAATCAAATGACATGCTGCATTGGGTGTATCTGCTTCAACAGACCCTTCAAGATGTTAAAGCTCAAGGATTAAGATGTGCTGGACTCAAGCCATGGTGATTTTAGTTGCTTCAGATGCATGTGAAAGATGGGCAGTGAATAAGGAAGAAGACCTGAGAAGAATGCATGCATATGAGGTATGGTGTTGGAGAGGAATATTGGAAGTACCATGGACTGCCAGAAGAACAAACAAATGTGTCTTGAAAGGGGTGGGGAGGTGTTATGTATGATGCTGTCCTGGGGGACGCACATACTATTGTGTCTTTGTTAAGACCCACAGGACATCAGCACACACAGTGAGCCCAGGACTTCAGCTAGTAACAATATATCCACGTGCGCCTTGCCTTGCAACAAAGCCCTGCATGAAAGCAAGATGGTAGCAACAAGGGAAACAGTTCAGTGGGGCAAAAGGGGGTTTGGTAACTATCTGTACTTTTTGCTCCAATTTTTTGCAAAAATTAAAACTACTCTAAAAGTCAGTTTGGAAAAAATCAAAAAGAAGGAAGGAAGAAAAAGGAGAGGGGAAGAAGGGGTTTGGGGCGGTACCTCCAGCCCTGGGTGGTTCTCAAAAAGCCTGTAGCAGGGTGACACCCCCATGTCCATCTGTCAACCTCCAACCTGGTTGAAGGAAAGTGCTCTCACCTGGCTCCCTACCTGGCCAAGGTGGGCTAGGCTTGTTCCCCAGGAACCCTGTCCCTGCCCTCTGGTCTCCATGACCGGCTCGCCTGCCACAGAGGAGCCACCTCCAGGCCCTCCGGAGCAAGGTAGGGCATGAACACCTGTCCAGGTGTGGTTCTAAGGAGAATGACTCGAAGGACCTGGGTATAATGACTCTGTGGTCATCATTGTTGGGGAGCACGTGGGTGGGCCAACTCTTAGCTGTGCCTCAGTTGCCCACTGACCTTTGCACTGGCCTCCCCGTCAGATTGATGTCCTTGCAATCAGTGAAGGTCCAGCACACAGGTCCAGGGGGCTACTGATTCTGCCTCGGTTCTGCAGCACCCTGATGAGCCCCGTACCAGCACACAGATGCCAAGGCCGTGGGCTCTTGACACTCGGAGGACCACCTGGAGGAAGCCAATTTGTGATGCCCTGATCAGAGCTCAGGGGCTCTGGTGGTGTTTTGGGTTAAACATTGGGGCCCTGGTGGTGTTTTGGGTTAAACATTGGGCTGCCATCCAAAAGGCTGATGGTTCAAACCCACCAGGCTCTCCACGCTCCATGAGAGAGAGATGAGACCACCAGCTTTCTGTAAAGATTTACAATCTCAGAAACTCTATGGGGCAGTTCTCCTCAGTCGCATTAAGTTCACGGTGAGTTGGAATCGGCATGAAGGCGATCTTGGTTAATATGAAGTCAGAGCGTGAGGGGCATTCCTAAAGCCCTTTAGGGCATAACACCATGCTGGTCTTTCTGTTTCTCTAATTAAAAAATAAATGTGTGCAGCAGAAAGTATGGAACCTGGGAACGTGTGCACAGAACGAGACGCAAATTGTGAATGTCCTGAGTGCTCCGAGGCAGTCCTGCAGATCGCTGGCAGTTTACAAGCACGTGCTTTCACCAGATTAAGGTCCTGCTGCTTAGTAAACATTGTTTTTAATTCTCTTTCCAGGAGGTGGACACTCTCCTCCCCACAGGGCATTCGTTGGATCCCACTTTCCTCTTTCTGTTGGAGGGGGGCAGCGAGTTGGGGCATCTTGCTGGGTGTCACTGAGGACGTGTTTGTTGGGGGCTCTTTATTGTTTGGGAGAACAGAGTGTGTGGCTGCAGAAACTTCTCTCAGAGCACAACCTTGCAGAGGGTCAGAGAGGATGTATCAAAGGGAACAAATAAAAAAACCTGACACATGCCTGTGTTCCAGAAAACTGCTCCCAGGGAGTCTCAGGGGCTGTGATCTTAGGGAGCACTCCTGGTGTGGCGCTGTAGGATCAGCACTGCACTGCAAACCACAAGGTCGGCAGTTCAAACCCACCAGCTGCTCCTCGGAAACCCTAGACAGGGTCACTATAGGTTGGAACCGACTTGATGGCACTTAACAACAACAACAACAACATTAGTCTTAGGAAAGCTTCTGTTGAGGTTTTACTAGGTGGATTAAGAAGCCTCCCCAGTGTTAGCCACCTCTGGACTTGACCCTCGTTTGACATGCGTCTCTCAGCCCTGTGAGTGCATTGGAGGTGACCTGGAGCCTGGAGGCAGAGGGGTGTGCAGACAGCGGGCATTGATTTTCCACTTGTGCACTGAGCATTGAGAACTGTCTTTAAGGGCGTGGGGGGCTCGGGTGGTCGGGCACCCTCCATTTCCGGGGACCCCTTCAGTCCACACTGACTCACCATCATTGCTTTGGTGAAGTTTATCCCTCACTGTTTTTGGTAGGAAACAATGCCATTAGCGCCTACAATGCACAGAATGAAATTTCAGAACCTAACTCATGCTGCGCGAAGAGATTTCAGATTTGAGAGAAAAGGAATAGCTTGTCTTACCAGGGTGTGATGCTGTAGGATAAACACTGGAATGCTAAACCTCAAGGTCAGAGGTTCAAACCCACCAGCCGCTCCTCTCCCTGAGATCTCTTACAGGGTTTCTGTAAAAGAACTGACTTCACAGCACAGTAATCAAGTAGGAGGCATGTGCTTGGCTGTTCACAGAAAAGTCACATGTGCCACTTGGGGCATCTAGAAGTGCCTTAGGAGAAAAGCCCAGGATCTTCTTCCAAACATCAGTCACTGAAAACTCTCTGGGGGGCACAGATCTGACACACGGGGTGGCCATAAGTAGGGGTCCACTAGCAGCTGGTTTGGTTTTTAGGAACCCTGGTGGCATGAGGGTTAAGTGTTGGGCTTGAACCAAACAGCTGCTCATCGGGAGGAAGATGAGGCTGCCTGTTTCCCTAAAAATGGACAACCTCAGAATTCCTGTGCAGCAGTTCCGTTCTGTCCTACATGGTGCTAGGAGCCAGAATGCCTTGGGTTCCGTTGGGTTCTGTCTCTGGGGTCTATCGATCTTGAGCGGCTGCCCAAGTTCTACTGTATTCTGGTGAAACCTCACACTGGCCGTGTATTGAGTTTTGTCTGGTCCTCTCTCCTGGGGCATGTGCTCTCAGGAGGTCCCTGCCCCCTGTGCTAGAGTACTGGCCTTTGTCCAGCACCCCGGTGGACAGCCGGTGGCCACACCTGCTGAGAGATGGTGTGGGGTGAGTGAGCAGAAGATGCTGGGACCTGACTTCCAGGCGTGGACCCCCTGTATGCCCCTCTAGAAGGACTGCGCACCAGTCTGAGCAGACGGAGGGACTGCCCTGGTGGTGTGGACATCCTGGGTGTGACTTACCATCACCTGCATGGAGACATGCCTCCAAGTGCACAAAGCTGGGGTCTTCAAAGGACACCTCTCTGTTCTCACCATGTTGGAGCTGCACGGTGTTGGCAGGGTGTCAGCAGGGCATCTTCCTTGCCTCTCCTTGATTCTGGATATTCCTGGGCACTGCTGGGCACGTAGAGGGACCTTCAGGTTCTTTGTCCTGTGTGACTGTTTCCTTGTCGGCCTTTGGAGATTAGGATGGGGGCCCACCTGACTCATTTAACTGATCAAAAACAAAACCCCCTATTTCCAAGCAAGGCCACCTTCACAGGTATAATAAGTTGGGCACATGAATCTATCTTTTCATGTAGTTTATTTTACACTTCAAAAAAAATTGTGATTTTTTTTTCCATTCAACAAGTATTGATACACATTTTGTTTCATGCCATTGATTGCAGTTCCCATCATGTGACATCATGTGCCCCACTTCCTCCTTGTGTTTTCTGTGTCTGTTCCTCCTCCTTTCTCAACCTCTGTGAACTTTGTCTTTGTGCAAATGCAGTCCCTTGGGTCACAGAAGGTTGATGATTCTAAGGTGTGCTCCCGTCCCTGGTGTTATTGCTAGCCTTATTCACCTGTCTACTGTTTGGCTGAAAGTTGAATTTCACTTCAGTTCCAGATCTGAAGAGTGACTAAGGGTTGACTACGCAAAGGCTTTCAGTTGTGTGGATCATGACAAGCTGTGGACAACATTGCGAAGTATGAGTATTCTGGAACACTTAATTGTGCTCATGAGGGATCTGTACATGGACCAAGAGGTGATTGTT
>NW_006408615.1:1523544-1535807 GCF_000296735.1 Chrysochloris asiatica | reverse complement strand
GGTAAGGTGGAGGGTCAGAAAAAGAGGAAGATCCCCAACGAGATGGATTGGCCAAGTGGCAGCATTGATGGACTTAAGCGTGGCAAGAATTGTGAGGTTGGCCCAGGACTGGGGGCAGTGTTTCATTCTGTTGTGAATAAGGTCGCTATGAGTTGCTACCAACTTGATGGCATCTAACAACATCAACCAGTCTTTATGAAGTCCTGGTGTGGCGCTGTGGGTTAATGCGCCAGACTGCAAAGTCACTTTGAACTGCAAGGTTGGCAGTTCAAGCTCACCAGCTGCTCCTGGGAAACCCTATACAGGGTCATTGTGGGCCGGAACTGACTCAACGGCACTTAACAACAGCAACCAGTCTTTATCAGGTCAAATTAGTCAGTTTTCTGTAATAATTTTGAGACCTCTTGTTGTCACCCCTTTCCGGAACAGTTGGACGTAGTGGTGGGACATCATCTCGTTCTTCAGTCTCAGGGTCGTGGTATTCACGCAGTCCTTAAGTCCAGGGGACTAACTGATTCATGTTCTTTGGTTTTCTTCTCTCTTCTTTCTTCCTGACAGGGGAGAGACCAATAGTTGCTCCAGAGATGCTGCTCATGAGCTTTGAAGACCCCAGTTGCCACTCACTAAAATAGGATGCAGAGCCATCAGCTTCCTGGTTATGCCAATTGGCCTTAGTGTCTCCTGAGAGTAGTATCCTGAGCCCCTGACCCAGGGGTTCATTTGCTCCAGGGGCTTGGTTATGTCTAAGATGTTTTCATTACTTTTCCCTTTTACGCTCCTCCACACTCATGGATCTATTGACAGCACATACAAATCTGTCTAAGTAGATGTGTACACAGAGAGAAACATGCCTCTACAAAGGGCACGGTTACACCCACAGCATCTGGTGTCATTGACTGGACAGCAGGTGACCAGAGCTGGTTTGTGCCACTGTGAGGTGGAGGAGTGAGGAGGCAAAAGAGATGGGGCACAGGGGTACCCCTGGAAAAGTTGAGCAGGACAATGGACACTTGGGCTTCCCTGGGTGGGCAGGTTTGTGGGTCAGCAGGGCCACGAAACAGCTGTGCTTTTCTTCTCTGTGCCACCAAACAGGCAGTTTCCCTGAACCAACTGTGCCTGGGGTGAGGTGGTTCGTGGGGTTTCTGTGTGGATAGGAGTAGGCCACCGGCCCCCTCTGTGCCCGGGAAGCTGGCCTGGCCTGGCTCCTAGGAAAGCCTGCTGTGAGACCTTGTCTGTCTGCCCTCCCATATGTCCTTGTGACACAGGGCAGGTGGTCATCTCCTCTCTGGGGTCCTGCTGTGCCAGGCTGCACAGCCTCCAGGGTCGGTGGTGCCTGCTGCTTGGGTAGGCACACCCCGTTCCTGCAGTACAGGCTGCTCCTAAGCTGCAGCTGCTGGGGCTGAATCACAGCTCCATCCATTCGTCTGTTTGTCTGTTTTCTCCTACAGGGCTCTCTGGGCTGCACACCCGTGCACTTAGTCTAGCCATACCCGTATGCCTCCTGCCTCCTCTCGAGGCTGCTCCCCACGCTGACCTCTCAGTGACTTTGTGGTTATCTTAGGATCCTTGTTTTATTTTCCATGTGGAAGGAGCTCCCTGGTATGGAGGGAAGGAAGGCTCTCCCAGGGTGCCCCCACAAAGGGGAGGTCAGAGAGCCATGAGTGAGTAGGGGGCTGCAGAGAGATGGCACAGGGAAGGCAGCCCTGGTGCAGGCTGGCGTCAGGAGCTGGGTCATGGGGGCTCCAAGATGGGACTGCCCTCCTACATCAGCCAACACAGCAGGAAACTTTCTAGGAAGCAGAAGCCCAATGAGACTGGTTTAAGACGGAGACATTTTATATTGTTGTTAAGTGCCATTGAGTGGGTTGTGACTTACAGTGGCCCTGCCTAGGGTTTCAGAGGAGTGACTGACTTTGTGGTTAGCAGTTCAGTGCTTACCCTATAGCGCCACACCAGGTCTCCAGGACATTTAATGTTGTTGCTTTTTAATGCGGTCAAGTTGCTTCCGACTCATAGAGACGCTGTATAGGGTTTCTGAGGAGCAGCTGGTGAGTTTGAACTGCTGACCTTGTGATTCAAATTGGCTTTGCCTTCCTGGGCTTATCCTAGAACACCACACCGGGACTCAGACTGACACTGAGAGAGCCAGGTCCAGGCCTGTCCCAGGACACAGTGCTTGGGGAGGGGGTAGAGAGGCGTGGAGCCTCAAAACCCGAGCTCAGGATGTCATACCTCAGTCCCGATGGCAGTCTCGGCACCGGGTCATGCAGAAAGGATGGAGGGGTGGGCATGAGGACCTGTATTCCCCTCGCTTGTCCTCACTCTCTCTTTTCCTTCCATTCCGGGCTCTCTATGGCAGAGATGTCCACTCCCTCTGTCAACACACCCCATCCTCACCTGCCCATCTCCTGCCCCCCTTTCCTTCCTCAGGCTCCAGGGCATCTCTGGTCAAGGCCAACTCTGATTATCTGTCGCCAAACTCCAGGGGCACTCCTCAGAGTCAGTGCTGGCCTTGCTATGTCACCTGGTCAATCTCTTCCTCTGCCTACCGTGGTGCGGTGGATGCTGACTGTGGTTTCCCACTTACCTTGTCCTTCAATGCTGACCCTGCGTCACTCATCACTGAGGCCCCTTTGCTAGGTCTCTGCTTGGCTGGACCACTGCGTCTGAATGACAGGTGTTGTTTTTGTATGCTGTTGGGTCAGTTCTGACTATGATGACCCATGTGTGATAGAGTCGAGCTGCCCAGAGGACCTTTATGAGAACTGATGGCCAGGACTTGTCCTGTGGAGCACCCGGTGGGTTTTAACCATGAGCCGTTTGGTTTGCAGCCGAGTGCTTAGCCATTGTGCCAACAGAGTCCTTGACTGTCAGGAGGAACCTGGGCTTGGAGCGCAATGGCTGTCTCTGTGGGGGTCGGGGAGGGCACACCACAGGGACCATGGGAGGGGTCAGGAATTGGCAGAGGGGTCTGCTAGAACCACACCCCAGGAACCAGACCCACTGATACCAACTTGACCCCAACTCAAAGTGTCTTCGGGTGTGTCAGAGTAGAATGGACTCAGTGAGTCCTCGATGGCTACTTTTTAGGAAGTGGATCACCAGAACTTTCTTCTGAGGTACTTCGAGGTGGACTGGAACCTCTAACCTCTCAGTGCACCGACTGTTTCCACCACCAGGGACTCCATGCCTCAGTGGTGATGAGGACGTTCCACAGGGCGGGATCCCTGTTGGATGTTTCCATCAAAACTCCCCAGGGGTCTCTGACAGTCTTGGTGGACAGGGGGGATGGAGCCCAGAGACCCTCACTTCACCCAGACATCAGCTAAACCCAGCCTCACACCCATTGCACCTCGGCTTCCACCGTTTGCTCTGCAAAGCCAAGGCCCCAACCTTTGTGTTTGTGGTTGTGTGTGGGGGGGAGACAAAGTTGGTGAAATTGTACCTGGCAGCCTGCATCCTGATTGGCCAGGCATGTTCCCGCCATTAACTTTACGGCACGCTACCCAAGGACTAATTAAACCAGATGGCTGTAAAACCCAATTGGAGGCATAGAGACATTTTTACATTTAAGTTGATCAAAATTAGGTTGGACGGCATATGCTTGTAGAGATTAAGAATTTTTTAACTACAAATTAACGGCTTTTCTTAATACCCTTCCTGATGATCTCAGCAATTTCCCCCCTCGCCAACCATTTAATTCGGACTGCTTCCTTTCTCCTGTCGTGGGACCTCGAGGATGCTAGGTTTCAGGGTGATTTAAATAGGGGCGCGATGTTCGAAGCAGCCACCACTGCTTCTGCCGTGTGACACTAGAGATCAGATGGGGAGCAACCCACGGAGACTTTTGTTGGGAAGAGTGGAAGTGATGCTCCCCAGGTGGTCATCAGGGAGGCTTTTGGTGTTTCAGAATGGGGCCAAGGAGCTGGTGAGCCCTGGCCCCATGGTGTCTACTGGTGACCTTGGCATCTGTGGCCCTGGAAGTGTTTAGTCTCAGATGCTGCCGCCGGTGTGGTCCAGCGAGGGCAGTGTGCCTCAGCTGGGTGACGAGACCCCCGAGGCCATATACATGCCCAGAGGTGTAAAAGGTGTGCGCAGGTGTGGAAGGGGCTTGGTGGTCTGGGGGTGCACAGTGGGTCCCCCCACAGGTAGTAGTGTCCAGCTGCCCTCACACCCCCGCTTTCCTTTTACTGACGTGAAACTGACAGAACAGAAAATGAACCTTTTAAAAATGATTGTGGTGAGTTAGATATTACAAAAAAACTGGCCTTTTGAACCATCGTGGTTCAAAACGGAAAGGTTGGGGGTTCAAGTCTACCCACAGGCACCTTGGAAGATAAGCCTGGTGATTGGTGTCTGAAAGATAGTGATTACTCTGCACACGGGGTGGGGGTGGGGTGCGGGGGCACATCATGTGTTAAGAATTGACATGATGGCTTCCAAAGTCCGTGGAAAATGCAATGATAAGATCATGGAATTGTCCCACAAACTTTTGGGATCAATCTCGTACAGTGCAGTGGCGTGAATTCTGTTCATCTATTGCCAGAACATTTGCACACCACTGAAATGAGAACCCCGTTTACCTTCCCCCTGGTTACCACCGCTGAAGTTCATCTCCATAGCTCCTGCTCAGATAGTCCTCCGTGTAGCCTCTACCTCTGCTAATTCAGGAATATCCCATCTTCTCAGAAGGAGGCCTGACCCTGGCCGGCGGTCACTCCCTCTGCCCCAGGGCCCAAGGTCTCACAGCCAGTTTAAAGCAAAGGCCCGGGTGGGGAGAACCCTGTGTGAAGGGAAGGTGGGTGTCTATGTCCCTTAGAGGATTCATGGCCCTCACTGCCCCTAGGTGGAGCCCTGGGTTTTGGTTATGGTCCCCAATGTGTGTGACCTTCGCATGACCCCCAGGGCTTCCATGTTTTCATCAGACTTACTGATGTGGGAGGTGAGCAGGGGCAGTCACACAGGGGCACCAGCAGGGCTTGGCGTGTGCCTCCCCATCCTGGGGCACCCAGGCAGGGTTGTGGTTGAGATGCTGGTGTAACCTCCGTCCTAAGCATGGGGACTGGGGGGAGGGTGGGGCGGGGACACGCAGTGTGTGGAGTCAGCCTGGCAGCCTGGCCCTGCCCCCTTTCTTCCCTGCAGTGTCTGAACCCAGACTGTAAGTAAGCTGGGCTGGACTCCCACTGGGGGTCTTTTCCCCCTGTGTCCTCAGCCTCCTCCCCTGCTTCCCCTCCCCTCTGGGCTGGCTCTGAGGTAACCATCCTCTAGCTCCATGTGACAGCTTGGAAGGGTTCTCATGAAAAGCCCCTTTGTTCCTTCTGCTAATTAAGAAGTAGCAGAGCCCGGAGCCATGGCCAGCAGTTGAGCAGAATTTCAGTCAGGCCTCCTGGGGGTACAGTGCACCCTTGGTTCCCCATGGACCCCTCTCCCCAAACCCCTTTCCTGAGCTCCACCTTTAGGTCTGAGAGGTGAGAGCGCTCTGGGAGACAGCAAAGAGATTGCATCTAAGGTCCAGGTCAAAGGCCGAGCCCTACCCCTGCACAGTGAGGCAGCCTCTCTGAGCCTCGGTTCTCTTGTCTCTGAAATGGGGATCTAAGCATCTCTTTCCACTGCCCATGCGCCTTGCTCCAGCGGCTGCTGTGGTATCGGAAGCTGTACCACCGGTATCTCAAATATGGTAGACAAGTTCCAACTGAGCTTCCAGACTGAGACAGACTAGGAGGGAAATCCTGGAGATCACTGAATGAAAGCATTGTGGGTCACAGCTGAACCTGGTTCAACTTCTGTCATCAGGAAGGTCACATGTCAGGAAAGAGACCGTGTTTGGTGGAATAGTGGCCGGAGAGGGCAGGGGACAGCCTCAATTAGCAGAGTGGCACTACAGAGACAAGGATGACCTCCGTCATGCCAGTGTCCACGAGACTGACTCAGGACCAGGCAACACTTCCATCTGATGTGTGTGTGAGGTTGTGTGTGAGTTGGAGCCAACTTGGTGGCAGCTAAAGACTACAGTCTAGTGATGGAAGATGAGCCCCAAGTTTGGACTGCACACAAAACACACAACAGCCAAAACACTGGACTCCAACTGACCAGCCGTGGTGACGATGACAGGAAAGGTAGCCTTCCTCTGTGCGTGGGGTCCTGTGAGCGTGAGTCAGAGCTGCGTCCACAGGAGCAACCCCCCAGTTTCTCTCCAGGGCTTGTCCCCTGCCCCCCAGGCACTGGAGTGATGGCATTTCCTTCCCAATCCCCCTTTCCTGCCAGGGCTCTTCTAGGAGTCCCAGGGAGGAAGGGCCAAGCCTTCCTCAACCAGGCCAGGAGAGTTCTCAGGGACAGCGGCCCTCGAAACTGGGCTCTGAAGCTGGATACAGGAGCCATAGCCTCTTCGTGCCTGACCCCGAGCAGAGAGCTATGGGGCAGTTTAAATTTGAAAATTAACATGGAATCAAAAGAGACAGAGTAATTTTTCATTCTGCTTGAAAGGTTATTTGCTTTCTCAACTGATGCTTAGTAGACTGATCCATGATGTCAAAAGGTAAATGATTTTAAACCAGATTCAATTTAAATTTCATTACATATTTGTAGGAGATAGCGGCTCCGAGGGGCCCTGGTCTTCTCTTGGAGAATCTTTCACTTCTGATCACTCCAGTGCCGGGTGTCCTAACCTGTTTATTATGCACTTGATGCTCCTCCTGGTCCCCAGAACACGCACAGAGGGGCTGCCAACAGGCTGGCATCTCAGGCACTACCCTGGCAGGGGTGCGGTGACTCACTCCTAGTGTCCCAGGAGGTGAAAACCAGAGGGGTGCCTTTGAGAGAGCAGATTCTGGGGTGGACGGTGTCCAGTGACCCTTCCTGACCAAAGATAGACAGTGTGGCCCCTTGGCCCCAAACCGCCCTGTGGGTGATTCACAGGTGTCTGTCTGCTGCATGGACGGCATGAGGGGGACCCCCTAGCAGGAGCGAAGTGTGTGGATCCAGGCTCTGGAGCCAGATTGCCAGTCTTCCTAGCTGTTGCAACCTTGGACCTGTTTCCCAACCTCTCTGTGCCCTGGGGACCAAGTGCAATGGTCATCCCCTATGGGGAAGCAAGGCAGGACACCGGTGCCGCCTTCGGTCCATGCCGAGTCAGAGGAGACATGTGGCTGACTTTGCTGCGTCCACATCATGTTCTCTGGATGCACAGCTCCACCCTCAGCCGCTCCCAAACCCAAACCCAAACCCAAACCCCGACCCAGGGCACCAGTCCAGTCAGTGCTGGGTCACCACCACCCTTGAGAGCAGAATGAATCTGCCCCCACTAGGGTTTCCAAGGCTGCATGTCTTCACGGGAACAGACTGCCCAGCTCTCTGCTCTGGAGCATCTGATAGGTTTGAACTGCTGACTTTTTAGTTAACAATCCAGTGCCATCAGGGTACCTCCAACTGCTACAGGCCCCTGAACATCCAGGCTTGTCCCAGCTCTGCTTGGGGTGCCTCAGGCCATTCCTACATCTGAACCCCTGAGTCTCTGAAGGGTCTGCCCCAGCTGTGTTGGTTTCTGCATGCCCAGCACCCCTCTGGGGACAGGAGTAATGGGATACCCTCCCTGGTGGGTGAGGTGTGTCCTGCCTGCTCAGTGGGTGTGGTTTTGGAGGGTCAGTGTGAGAGTGAGGGGATCCTGAGGGGCAAGCAGAAATGGCTGGACTTGGCTGTGGGGGAAAAAGGGCAGGATGCAGTGAATGGAGGAGCTGGGAGGAACATGGGGGCCGGAGAGATGCCTCATGTCTGGAGATTGCTCAGCCACACCCACTTGCCACCTTCAGCTGTCCTTCTTCTTAGCAGGATATGCCCTGGGCAGGTGGACCTTACTCAGGCTGTCCTTTGGGGAAAGAAAACAGGAGAATGGCCCCTTCCTGCAGCCTTGTGCTTTTGACCTGAAGTTGTTAACGTCCAGCGCCCAGAGAGGACAGTGCTCTGGAGGACTGGGGAATCTGTGGACAGGATGCCGTGGGAAGGTTCTATCAGGTCAGACACTTGTACACCCTTGTTCATTGTCGTCCTGCTGACAGGCACCAAAAGGCAGAAGCCATCTACCTGTCCATCAGCAGACGAATGGAGACATACCAAGTGATAAGTGCACTCCGTGAAGCCCTGCTCAGCCAGGAGGGGGAAACAGAGGCCTGCTATCTGCTACGTTATAAATGCAACTTGAACGCGTGATTTTGAGTGAAAGAGTTCACCTCAGAAGAAGACATACTGCCTGAGCTCACTTCCGTGGAAGAACAGGACATGCGTGGAGACCAACGAGTACGTCGTGGGAGGGGGAGGCCAGCCTGCTTACTGGGATGGGAAACTTGACCTGGATGATGGCTAACAGTGCCACAACGTGATCCATTAACTGAGACCACTAAATGACACACCTGAAAAATGTCGAGCTGACAAGTGTTGTGTTGTCAATGTTTTCACAACAATACAAAAACAAAACACAAAAAAATAGGAGACTTCAAAAGAAAGAAGAACCACAGGGAGAGAATGGATGGGGGAGGGGTAGCTTACAGACTCTGGTGTGCAATGGGGCAGCCCAGCTCTGTGGAGAAACAAAGGCCTCAGCTGGTGTGGAGACCTTGCGTGGCCTAGTCCCTCAGGTCAGGAGCCCCCATGCTGTCTGCCCACATCCTCCTCCTGGCCCCCATGGGTGTGTCTGGGTGCCTGTGCTCACACAAATGCCTGTTTGTAGGGGGAACACTTGAGTGAAGGGAATTTTCTCTGGAAATTAAGTGCCTGGTGAATTCTTCCCACCACAGCCATAACCACACGGAATGCTGGGTGTTTAAGGAGAGCTGTAAATGGGTTTCCACTTGCTCCTTTCACCAATTACTGCCTTCTTGTCCTTCCTCGGGCTTTATTCACCCCATAGGAGGCTGCTCCTAAGTACACATCTGGGCACCGTTAAAGGATAATGTCCGTGCACCCAGGGAGCTCTCTGCCCCAATTTGGCTTTGCTTTACTTCACAACACGAAACAGTGAAAGATGGGGGTGGGGGGCTGCGATTTCCAGATCCTGGCCCAAAGACCCTCGGGGTGAACTTTGTGGGCGCTCTCTCTGTCACCTGGTGGGGAGCTGGCTTCTCCTCTTTCTCGAAGGAACTCAATCCACCCCACTCTTCAGCTCCCCTCTTTGCAATGCTAATGATATTGTTTGTTCCTGGAGCCACACACAAAAAAGCACAAGATAATCACCCAGGCATTAGTCATCATTAAGCTAGTGATAAAAACAAAACCTCAAAAAAAACTCTGAACGCGCTGTTTGCAGGATGGGCGGTGTGTCTACCTCTGGATGGTGTTCATTACAAATGTGGGGAGTGGTTAAGAGATTCATCAGGAGCAGGGTCCCAGAGGGATCATAGCTACAAAAGGCTTCCTATTCATTAAGTGGGAAAGGTGGGAATACTGGGAGAAGGTTAAACTGCTATGTGGAATTACCCCTGTCTTTATTGAGTTTGTCACTTAGTGTTTGTATTCATTTCTGGGTCTTGTTTGATGCAGCCCACATTTTCATCTGCAAATGTTGAGGGGCTGCGGCAGTACCATGGGTGACTTGGGGCCAGTGGGCACAGGCGGGTCTCTTTAGCCCGTTTTCAATGGCTTTGAAGAGCAAACCATTGCTGGGGTCGTGACAGTGGAACCCAGACACGGATTCATTTCTGCAACTTTCTGTGGAACAGGAAGACCAACCCGTCAGTGCCCAGGCGCGTCCGACGCCAGCAGAGAGGGTGAGGTTGAACATCTCTGCTCCTGTGTCTTTCTCCTTACAGCTGTCTCCACATTTCTTAGGAATGCCTTTGTCTGCAAGTAACAGCCATCTCCCACCCCCCCTCACACACACATACATACACCATGTACTGACTTAGCCAATGAGGAGGAGTTCATTTATCTAATTTTTTCCTGATGAAGAAGCCAGCTGTGGGTAGGGTGCCCATTTTAGATGCAGGGCTAACTGAGGTAACCCAAGATGTGGGTCCTACCATCTTTCCATCCTCCCCTCTTCTTAGCCAGCAAGCTGTCCCCAGGCCACAGGGAGCCTCAAAGCAGGAAGGAGGTGGAAGGACAATGCCAGCTAGCTCTGTGGTTTTTACCAGGCAGGCAGAGGCTGCCAGAATCCCCAACAGATGTTGGCCTCGTTCTCTGCCAGGTCTAGCCTGGGATTGGCTGCCTCGCCACAGTCTTTGTAACCCCTGTAGTCTGATCCTTCGTAGGGGAGTGCTAAGTTTAGCTAGAGGGGCGCTGTTGGTCTCTCATCTCAAGACCTTCTGTTCTGGTTACCTCTGGCTCTCCCATGCCTAGAAGGTGGAGGCTAGGAATTCTCATCTCTAAGGTCTGTAGGAGGCTGCAAGAGGCCTGATGACTATTTGACCCAACTGAACTTCTCTGACTGGGGTGCTCTGGGTGATGCTCCATTGGTTGATGATATGCGGATGATGCAATATTGGGTGCTGCCATGTTGGGTGGCACCACTTTGGGTTACACCATGTTGAGGGATGAAACGTTGGGTAGCAACACTATGTTGAGTGACGTTACATTGGGAGATGCCACATTGAGTAGCATTATGTTGGGTGACGCCATGTCAGATGCTGCTCCGTTGTAGGATTTTTGTAGGATTCCGTGTTACGTGGAGCCACGTTGGTTTATACTGTGTTGAGGGATGCTCTGTTGGGCAACACCACGTTGAATGATGTTACATTGGGAGAGGCCATGTTGAATGATGTCACCTTGAAGGATACCATATTGGTGGTCCCAGGTTGCTTGATGGTACGATGAGTGATGCTGGAAATACTCACTTATCTATGCCAAGAGATTTGGAGGAGAGCTACTTGGCCAACTGTCTAGAAGAGATCTACATATGTGACCATTTCAAAAGCAGGTCATTCAATAGAACGCGTAAACCATGGAACCATGTCATTAATATCATACACGGGTAACATTTTGCTGAAGATAATTCAAAAAAGGTTGTTATCAGTACATGGACACGGAGCTGCCAGTATTGGCAATTCAAACCTGATTCAGAAGGGGGCATGGAGTGAAGGGCAGCTTTGTTAATGTTAGGTGAATCTTGGCTGAAAGCAGAGAAGGCCACAAAGATGTTTGTTGTTGTTGTTCAATGCTGTCTGGTTGATTCCAACTCATAGCGACCCTGTATAGGGTTGCCGAGGAGCAGCTGGTGAGTTTGAACCACTGAACTTGCAGTTCAAACTGACTTTTTGGTCCAGTGCTTATCCTATAGTCCTACACTTGTGCTTTGTGATTATGCAAATGGTTTTGACTGTGTGGATCAAGACAAACTATAGATAAATGACATTGAGACGAATAGGTATTCCCTAACACTTAATTGTGTTCATGAGGAACCTGTACCAAGACCAAGAGGCAGTCTTTAGGACAGAACAAGGGACACTGAAGGGTTTAAATCAGGAAAGGTATGCACCAGGGTTGGATCCTTTCACCATACTTATCCAGTCTGTATGATAAGCAATAATTGAAGAAATTTTATTACATGAAGAAGAATGTGACATCAGGATTGGAGCAAGATTTATTAACATCCTGATTAACTGTTTCCCCCTTTCTGTAACAAAACTTCTACCTTTACAGTTGTGACAGTTTTAATTAGTCATGATAACGTTTAATCACTATTGAATCATAAGAATCTTATCCCCATCTCTTACAAATCTCAGTGCAGGCTGTCCCCCCATGCCCCGGTACCAAGAAGATGGAAACTGACCCTCACATATGGATCCTGGGGCAGAGGGTGCATCTGAGGTCCCTCTTTTGTCCCTGGGGAGAAGGAGCACCATCCTCTGTGGGTGCCGATCTTGTAAAAGCTCCTTTCTCTATATCATTGTGCCACATCCCTGCCTCCTTGAGTGAAGGACACGAAAATCCCGTGTCTGGATAGATTTTCTCTGGAGTCAGGATAGTGCAGAGGGCATGGCTTCTTGGTGGGCCATTGCTCTGTGGTTCTCACAGGCGGGGGCAGTTGTCAGCATCCCTGTTGGGCTTTTGGTGTTGGAGACAGATCCTGATGATCAGAACTGATAGACTGTTTTTGAGGCATGGATTCAGGAGGACCTGGCACAATGTGGGGCTCTGGGGAAAAAGGAATCCAAGCTGTGTGACGACGACAGTGATGAAGGAGAAGACCGCCTGTGACACCACAAGCATGGGGGTGATGGAGAAGAGTGTCCATGTCCCCCTGAGGATGGGGGTGATGGAGAAGAGTGTCCATGTCC
>NW_006408615.1:1513813-1523224 GCF_000296735.1 Chrysochloris asiatica | reverse complement strand
TGATGGAGAAGAGTGTCCATGTCCTCCTGAGGATGGGGGTGATGGAGAAGAGTGTCCATGTCCCCCTGAGGATGGGGGTGATGGAGAAGAGTGTCTATGTCCCCCTGAGGATGCGGGTGATGGAGAAGGATGTCATGTCCTTCTGAGGATGGGGTGATGGAGAAGAGTGTCCATGTCCCCCTGAGGATGGGGGTGATGGAGAAGAATGTCCATGTCCCCCTGAGGATGGGGGTGATGGAGAAGAGTGTCCATGTCCCCCTGAGGATGGCAGTGATAGAGAAAGGCATTCATGTCACAATGACAGTAGAGGATGGATGGGATGGATTTGGGAGTCTGTGTCACCATGAGAATGGAGGGGATGCATTTCGGTATCTGTGTCTCCTACAGATCTGTGTCATCATGTAGATGAAGGTAGTGAAGAAGAGTGTCCATGTCATTTCATGTTCTGGTAGAGGGGAGGATGTCCTTGGGGAATCTGAGGCCACATAGGGTGCCCATCTTTTCCTGCACAAAGGCTTGGAACCAGATATGACCTCCTTTTTCAATCCCATTGGTCTCTTCTCCCTGGGCTAACATGCCCTGTCCTTTGGTGACACTGTGGGCTAAGTGCTGGATTTCTAGCTACAAAGATCAGTAGTTCAAACCTACCAAAAGCTCCAGAGGAGAAAGATGAGGCTATTTGCTCCCGATAAGACTTAATCTTGAAAACTCTCTATCGGGTCACTGTGACTAGGAATTGATTTGATGGCAGGAGGTCTGGGTTATAAAAAGGATGGTCATCAGTAACCAAGTGAAGTGGATCCCAGGAATGCAAGGTTTGTGTAACATCGAACATTGATCGGTATAATTAAGCATTGAGGGTAGGCGGTTCAAACCCACTGGGAAAAAGATGAGACAGTCAGCGTCCACAAAGATTTACAGCCTTAGACACTCCACGGGTGGCTGTTCTGCTCTGTCCTGTGGGGTCCCTATGAGTTGGAGTGGACTCAAAGACCGGGGGCTTTGAGTGGCCATGGTGTCTGGATCTGTGGGACATTCCTGCCATATAGAGGCACACCGTGCTCAGAGGCTGATGGAGGGGAGCACATAGAGTTAGTGCCACTGCAGGCTGCAGGTCTGGGTCTGTCCAGAGCCCCTTAGCTCAGAGTTCCTGTCCCCCTGGCAGGGCAGGGAGCACTCCAAGATGCTGAGACAACACTATGCTAATGTCCCCATGGAGTGTGCAGAGCCCAGAGCCTCTGTGTAGGGCCTTCCCCATTGTCCCCCCTTCCTGGCTTTTACAGGAGGAGACAATACCCCATAAGCACATTTGCATGTTGGTCACGTGGCCATTATGCATCTCAGTATCTTTCTAGTGAGAGAAGAATGAGATAATCATGTTGGTGGATACTGAATAGACTTGAAAAGATTGCAAGATGGCACTCTCATTGGAAGAGGGGAATTAGTTTAAAAATATGCTGTCAAAATATGTTGTTCTAAGTGCTGAGTGGATGATTCTTTTGTTTTGCTTTGTTTCTTGAATGTGTCATTAGGAGAAATTAACAATGACATCAACGGTGGGGTGGGCTGGGGGATCATCAAAGGAAGGAGATGCCGAGTTGTCCTTGTAAATTACTCAGAATGATTCCTTTCTCTTTAAACGTTATTTCTCTCTTAACTAAGACCTAGCCTAACTCCTTTTCTTTTATCTCGAAGTCAGATGTGTGCATTTAGAGGAACAGAATGCAGGTGGTGGCTTGGCCCTGAGCTCCTCATGGGGACATAGCAGGTCTCCAACATGCCTCCACCATGGGCAGGAATACAGATGGGTGCTGCGGTCGTGGTTGACCACAGTGACACCAGCTGCATGGTGGTGGGTTGTGCTGGAAGAAAACCCCTTCATGTCCCCTGAGTATTTCTGGGGTTCTCACCAGACACTCAGCATATCTTGGAGTCCACTGGTGTGCGCCTTCTGAGCATGCGTAGACAGCAGGGCGGTGTATATGGGAGCATGTGGAGGAACACATGGACATCTTATGTGGCGGAAGTCGCCTGTGTGTATCCAAAGGAGAATGAATGAACGGGTATCCAACAGAGGCCAGGAAGTTTAAGGAGAGCACAGATCATAGGTCAGAGAGGGAAGGGGCATCCCTTCAGGTGGAAATCTGGAGACCTGGCTCTGGAAAGTGGAGAATCTTCCAGAGGTGCCACTGTGCTGGGTGACAAGGACCCATCTGACTCACTATAGGTCCTCAGCAGGGCTGGCAGGGACAGGGTGGGCAGCTTGAGCTGAGGTTGGAAGAGAACTCAGGAGGCTGGGGGAGTCAGACTGTAGGAGCTCTGACTGAGTGGGCTGTCTCTGTGTGTGGCCTTGTCTGAGCGCTTGGGCTGTGAGCATTCCAGGCCACCCTGCCACCTGGTTTGGGACCCTTTCCTGCTCTGCTCAATGGATTGTGCTGCAGACCCAATGTACCCGAGTGAGCAGGGTGCCAGGTATGCAGAGGAGGCTGAAAGTGGCAAATTCTCATCCCTGCACACATGTGAAGACGTATACCCATGCATGTGCACACATGCATAGACATGAACACAATATTGTCACATACATGTGCACTCGCATGTGGGCATGCATGCACACACATGTGTGGCAGTACACGACATTTATAAATACCACATGTATGCACACATGTTGGCATATACATATGTACATGTGTGCATACATACAGGCCTGCATTCTCATATGCACACACAAATGTCACACTGGTCACCAGAGCTCCAGACAGACTGATGAGATTTCCTTGAGACCAGCACTCAATGTGTGTGTCTGCATGCACGAGACTCTGAGTGTGCACTGTGTATGTAAATGTGCTTTGTGTGAGTGTCTGTCCACATGTGTGCACTCATCAGTATGTGTGCGTTCCATGGGTGAATATGAATGCATGTACAGAGGCTTCAAAATGTTCAAGGGAAGTATCTATTAGCTGATTATTCCATTTTCACACTAACTCTTTAAAGCTGCCTCTTAAGTATGTACATGCATGTGTGGAAGTGTGTCAGTGAGTGTGTGCATGCGTAGAAATGTGTGTGTATTTATATGTGAATTTGTCTACATGTGCACCTACACAAATATGAAAGTGTATAGATACACCAACAGGGAGGAACATGTTCAGCATTTCTCAAGCTGAAGGAACTGAAGAAAAAAATTCAAGCCTCAACTTGCACTATTCAAGGATTCTGTGGACACAATATTGAGTGATCCAGAAAGTATCCAGCGAAGATAAAAGGAATACAGTCACTGTATCAAAACAAAACAAAACAAGGCCCATATTCGACCATTTCAAGAGGTAACGTATGATTAAGAGCCAATGATATCGAAGGAAGAAGTCCAAAGTGCACTGAAGGCATTGACAAAGAACAAGGCTCCAGGCATTGATGGACTACAAATTAAAATCTGTCAACAAACTAAAAGCGACACTTGAGGTACTCAGTCATCTGTGCCAACTGATTAGAAGAGATCCATATATGTGCCCATTCCAAAAAGAGGTGACCAACAGAATGAGGAAGTCATCAGATAATATCAGTAATATGACATACAAGTAAATTTTTGCTAAAGATAATACAAAGATGACTACAGGCATACATTGGCAAGGAACTGCCAGAGGTTCAAGCCAGAGTCAGACAAGGATGTGAAACGAAGGATATAATTGCTGATGTCAGAATGATCTTGGCTGAAAGCAGAGAATACCAGAAAGATGTTTACCTGTGCTTTCCTGACTATGCAAAGGACTTTGTTTGCAGTGTGGACCATGACAAGCTTTGGGCAACATTGGGGAAAATGAGTATTCCGAAACACTAAACTGTGCTCACGAGGAATCTGAACAGAGACCAAGAGACAGTTGTTTGAAAAGAACAAGGGAACACTGAATGGTTTAGAATCAGGAAAGGTGTGCGCCAGGCTTGTATTCTTTCACAGTACTTACTCAACCTGTATGCTGAGCAAATAATCTGAGAAGCTGGGTTCTGTGAAGAAAAATATGGCATCAGGTTTGAAGGAAGACTCGTTAACAATCTGAGATATGCAGATAATACAACCTTGCTTGCAGAAAATGAAGAGGGTTTAAAACACTAATGAAGATCAAAGACCGCAGTTTTCGATATGGGTTGCACCTCAATGTAAAGAAAATAAAAATTCTCATCACTGGACCAATAAATAGCCTTAAGAGAAATGAAAAAAGCATTGAAGTTGTCAAATAGTTCATTTTGCTCGGATCAACCATCAGTACTCATGGAAGGAGCCGTCACAAAATCAGACGACTTATTGCATTAGGCAAATCAGCTGCACAAGACCTCTTTACAGTGTTGAAGAGTAAAGATGTCAGCTTGAGGACTAAGGTGCACCTGACCCAAGCCATGGTATTTTCAATAGCTTCATATGCATGCAAAAGCTGGACAGTGAATAAGGAAGACCGTAGAAGAATTGTTGCATTTGAGTCATGGTGCTGGAGGAGAATACTGCCAAAAGAACAAACCAATCTGTCTTGGAAGAAATACAGCTGAATGCTCCTTAGATGCCAGGATAGCAAGACTTCGCGTCAAATACTTTGGACTTATTATCCAGAGGGACTGGTCCCTGGAGAAGGGCTTCATTCTTAGTAAAGTGGAGGGTCAGGAAATAAGAGGAAGACCCCCCAAAAAGACGTGTTGGCACAGTGGCAGCAGCAGTGAGCTCAAGTGTAGCCATGATTGTGTTGGCGTGGGACAGACCAGTGTTTGTGTTGTTGTGCATAAAGTCATTATGAGTCAGTACAGACACAACGACTTCTAGTAACAACATATGTACGTGCACATATATGTGCATTATACCTGCACACGTGTAGATCTGTTTTACATGTCCCCTCACAATATTAATATGTACTTATACGTATATGCAGATGTATACCTACATGTGTGTGGAAATGTATACATGTGGATTTACACATACATGTGCGTCTATACCTGGTCATGTTGTGTATGTAAGTGTGTCTGCATACATATGTATACCTACATGTGTGTGGAGATGTATACATGTGGACTTACACATACATGTGCGTCTATATCTACCTGGTCATGTTGTGTATGTAAATGCATGTATGTGTATCTGCATACATATGATTGGGTTTGTGTGTGTGTAAGAAGACCTGGTGTGGCGATGTAGGATCAACATTGGACTGCAAATTACAAGGTCAGCAGTTTGAAACTACCAGCGGTTCCGCGGGAGAAAGATGAGGCGTTCTGCTCCTGTAAAGATTTACAGCCTTGAAACCCTGTGTAGGGTCGCTATGAGTCGGCGCAACCGACTCCACAGCACTTAACAACAACAACAACAACATCTATCTATCTATCTATCTATCTATCTATCTATCTATCTATCTATCTATCTATGTATGTATATGTATGTTGTTGTTGTTAAGTGCCATGGAGTCGGTGCCGACCCCGAGTGACTCTGCATAAGGTTCCCGAGGAGCGACTGGTGAGCTTGAATCACTGTCCTTGTGGTTCTAAATGACTTTTCAGTCCAGCGCTTTAACCCGCAGCACCACACCGGGACTCCTCTTGTATGTATCTGTATAGTTACTGTGGTTATGTGATATTGAGTTGGTTCTGACTAATAGCGACTGCGTATATGATTCCTGAGGAGCGGCTGGTGGGTTTGAGCTGCCTACCTTTCAGTTAGTAGTACAATGCTTATCCTAGAGCACCACATCAAGACTCCGTATGCATACCTGCACACATATGTGTATGCTTCCCTGCACTTGTGTGGATATGTGCATATATGTACCTGAACGTATATCTGTATGTTGTTGTTGTTAAGTGCCATGGAGTTGGTTCTGACTCATAGTGACCCTGTATAGGGTTTCTGAGGAGTGGCTGGGGGGTTAGAACCGCCAACCTTGAAGTTAGCAATCTGGTGCCTATCCTACAGCACCATACCTGCATGTATGTGCATGTATGTGTATTTTATTTATTTATTTATTTATTTATTTATTTATTTATTTATTTATTTATTTATTTATGTATTTATTTATTTATTTATTTAATGTTTTATTGTGAATTATGTGATAGTTTACATGGGAGAACATTAGTTTTACATTCATCCTATAGTATATCATTTCATTGCCATGGTTACAATCCCCTCCATGCATCATTGATCAACCAAAGGGTATATACTACAAGCCTGCCCCCCGGTCGTCAGCACACAGCCCCTCTCCCTCTCTGGGTCTAAAGCCCCCAGCTGCTCCATCTCTCCACGTCATCGTCTCTGCCTCCATCTCAGGCATCACTGCTTCTCTGGGTAGGGTCCCGCTCTCTGCTCTTCTCCCTTGATGGTCCCAGGGACCTCTGCTCCTAGACTGCAAAGTTAATCACTCCCCTTCTTGCTACAAAACGTCTACCTTTACATTTCCAACCCTCACAAGCAATCCTGATATCAGTTATTCACTATTGTATCACAAGAGACCCATCCGCATTTCACTTCATCAGCCCCACCTAGACAGATTGGATACTACCCAGTAGAGATTCTACCTTCCTACACGCCCTCTGGTTCTAGGCTCCCTCTTGAAAGCTTGTAAGCCAGTCACTTCTTGCCTTTGTAACAACCCCCCCTCCCCATTTTGGGTAGCCAATGTCCAAGTTGCCCATCCCTGTCTACTCTGTGTATGGAGGGGTGGGAATGATCCTTGCTGTAAAGATTTGTTCTCTCTTGTGAGCTACTGCATCCATAGGTGTAGGTCAAGTTCATCAAATTGTATCAGATTACTCTTTTTTCCCTCTTCTGGTTGAGCTCTGATCATCCAGTCATTGAAACCAGGTCAAGTGGGTATTATCTGCAAGTGTGGGTGTTCTTGTGCATATGCCCTCTCTTCTTATCAGCTGGACACTTCACTCTCCATTCTAGTCTTCTGTGGCTATGTCACTGACTCTGGGTCCAAGAGTCCCTAGGTCTTGCCACACACTGCTGACCAACAAGGTCGCCACCTGGGTTCACAGAAGTCTATTGAACATTGTAGGGCTTAGCTTGCAGCTTCATTGCTGTTTTCTCCTCACTTCCCCTTATCGGTGATGAGCATGGTCACCAATCAGAGTGTGTATTCCCATTGAGTCTTAGTCTTGGAAGGGGGTTTGCCTTGAGGGGACCTGACCACTTGCCTTGATGTTTCCTGGGCAAGCAACTTGCTTGTTCTTGTAGTAACAGTTGGTCTGCCTATGTTGTTTTGTATTTTTCCTGTAGGTCATGTGTGTGTATTTATACCAGCACAGGTGTGGATGTGCATATATATGTACTTGTGTGTATGTGGATTTGTGTCTATGTGCCTACACACTATGAATTTGCACATGCCGCATGCGAGTGAATGAATGGAGGAAGCTGCCTGTGGGGGCTGAAGGCTGGTGGTCTGGCCTCAGCTGGCTTGGTCTCGGCCTAGAAGCTGTCTGAGTTGTGGGCCCCACTGCACACCTGTGCACCCGGCCCACCACACACCTTGGCCTGCCCTCCTCAGCTAGTCCCCAGAGCCTCTGCTTTTTGGTGGCTCCATGTGGCACCTCTGGGTGTGAAGAGATGTTCAGGGACAGACTGTGGAGGAAATCATGGCTTTTGCTGGTTGCTTTTGGCCCTGGATGGAGCAGATGTATCTGTGTGGTGGGACCTATGGTTTGTCCCACTTCCCTCTTCCCCCTCTTGTCCCAGTTTGATGGTTCTGGAGGACCCAAGTGCAGCTCGGTCTAGCAGGGACCTCTGTGCCTGGTCCAAAGTCCACCCTCTGGAAGCAGAGGCCCAGGCTCCCAGGACCAGGGCCCTCCTGTGTGGTCCCCTGTGAGCCCTCCCACCTGTGGACACTGCCCCATGGATGGGCACTTAGGTAAATTGCATCCGAGCCTGATTTCCTGGAGGCCAAAGTCGAGGAGGTGCCGGGCAGGACAGCAGATGAGTGGCTCAGGAGGCGTGGTGTTGAGCAACCATGGGAGATCCTCCTGGACGTGGCCAGGCAGAGTGTTCTGGAAAAAGTGCCAAGGGTGGGGGAGCGGGAGTGAGTTCATTTCCAGTTTCACTGTCCAGCCTCCTGATGTTGGCCTCACAGGAGCAGTCATGTCCCTGAGTCCGATACGTGGCCATTGGCAGTCCACTTGCTCTGTGCTGAGCTCAGGGCCAGGGGTGAACAGGGCACTCTGAGGGACACCAGTGATGAAGTCAAGGGGGCATGGAATCAGGTTTTCCATTCCCGTGCTGCCTGAGGGTCAGGCTGTGTCCACTCAGTGGACAGGCCAGTCCATCCTGCTTCCTTCTGTGTCTGCATGGTGCTCTCCCATGCCTTAGACCAGGATTCCCACACTTGCCTATAAACATTCTCACCTATAAAGCCCCCTGGCCTAGCCCACTGTCCATCCTCCCTGGCCTTGGGTATTAGAGGAAATTAGCCTCCTGGACACTGGCGGGGACTCCGTCCTTTCTGCTTATTGGATCGTGCCACTAAGGCCTGCTCATTCACATGGCCTTGCCTTACCAGAAAGCACCAACCGGCTCCCCTATCTCCCCCTTCCCTGACCCCACAGTATCTTTCTCTTGCCTCTTAGAGGGGATTGTGGATTGAATACTGACCCACAAAATATGCTAACCCTAACCTAACCCTACTCCTGTAGACTTAATGCCTCCTGGGAGAGGGTTTTCTTTGCTGTGTTACTTCCATTCACAATAGTTGGCACTGCTAGCTGGGCACCACCGACTTCTGGACTCAGGGTCGTGAAGATGACGCTCACACTCTTCATCCAGCCACTGGGCTAAGTATTTCTATGCTTCTTCATTCTCTCCCACAGAGAGAGACCAGTAGCTGCAACTTAGATGATGGCTTATGAACTTTCAAGACTCCGGTTGCTACTCCCCAAAGTAGGACTTAGGGCACTGTCTTTGAGGACCTTCTTATGCCAGGTGAGCCTGCAGACCCAGTGACTCATTTCCTCAAGGTGTTTGGTTATGTCTAACCAGCTGCTCCTTGGAAACCCGATTCTATGGGTCGGAATCGACTCAACGGCACTTAACAACAACAAGTTCCATAACTTTGCCCGCTGTCTGCTCCACCACATTCATTGATAAGTTTTCAGCAAAAGTAATTGCTTCTGAGATATGAAAAGCATATTAGGAAAGAGGAGCATAGTTCATCTTATAGTTCAGGAACAGAGGACCTTAGGACCATCAAGGGAGAAGAGCACTAGCGGAGTGTGGGACCTTATCCAGAGAAGCAGTGACACCAGAGATGGAGACATGAGGAGAGGGAGCAGCTGAGGACTCTAGAGTCATGGAAAGAGAGGGACTGAGAGCTGGCAGCCAGGCTTGCAGAATGTGCCCTTTGGTTGTTTAAATGATTATATATTCCTGAGTGTTTTTGTGTATATCTCCCCCCCCCC
>NW_006408615.1:1503285-1513713 GCF_000296735.1 Chrysochloris asiatica | reverse complement strand
ATTATATATTCCTGAGTGTTTTTGTGTATATCTCCCCCCCCCCAAAAAAAAAGGAAAAAACAAAGTTGGAATAGAAGCAAATACTGCTGAATGATGATGCATGGAGGGGATTGTAATCATTGCAATGAAACCATGAGTGTAAAACTGATGTTCTCCCATGTAAACGATCACTCAATTCACAATGAAAAGTAAATAAATAAATAATAAGGAGGGGGGCGTGTACTCGGTACAGAAGCAAATACAGGTGAGGAAAGGAAGATGCCACATGAAAGACTGATAAGGACCTGAGGGACAGACGCTGGAAGAGACAAGGACCGTCCACCAGAGGTGACAGACAGAGCCTCCCCTGAGTTTAGACTGGGGACTCTGATAACATTCTCACCTATAAAGCCCCCTGGTGGGATGTGTCTGTCCCTGCAACTCTGAGACTCTAATGCCGAGGGCCCTGCTCCTGAGACAGGATCCTAGACCAAACCTGGCCTGGGGGCCTGGGGGTGATGCTCCGCTACTGCATGGCCAGGACCAAGAAGGCTCATCATTCAGGCAGGCGGATGTGGCCCACTAGAAGGAGCTATGGCCATGTGCAAGCCCACAGTGTTCCCCCAGGGTAGAATTTGCCCCACAGACTGACGGCTGCCCATGAGGCACAGAAAGGTCTAGAGACCGCAGACCTACCTTTGCTCCCGTGGACTAGTGACCTGGAGTTATACAATGGGCAAGAGCAGGGAGGGAGAGTATCCAGGGTGGACATCCAGGCCTTAACAAAAGCTAGAGGTGGGAACCCTCGCTTAACCAAGAAGAGGAACAAGGGGCAGGAAGGTCATGGGTGGGTGCTCCGAGGTCACTGCCAAGGACTGGGCCTCCTCTGGCAAAGGAGCTACTGAAGCGTCAAATGGTGAGCATGCTACCAAAAGGCTGGAGTTGGAGTCCACTCAGAGGTGCTGCAGAAGAAAGCCCTGGTGGCTCATTTGTGGAAACTCAGCCGCTGAAACCCCTAAGAAACACAGCTCTCCTCTGACACACCTGGGCTCACTGAGAGTCGGGGTTCTGTTTGGTCTCCTAGGGCTGCCGTGAGGAGTACTGGTGTGGCACTGTATGATAAGCCCTGGACTGATAACCACAAGGTCTGATAACCCACCAGCCACACCTTGGAAACCTCATATAGGGTCGCTATGAGTTGACGGCATATAGCTGCTGTGAGGAGCCCTGGTGGCACTGTAGGTTAAGCACTGTGAACTGCTAACTGCAAGGCCGCTAGGTCAAACCCATCAGCCACTCCGTGGGTGAAAGAGGAGGCGTTCTGCTCTTGTAAAGAGTTACAGCTCATAAACCCGACGGGAACCACTATGGGTCAGAGCCCACTGTAGGGCAGAGGGCTGGGTGGGTTCTCACAGTCTGAGGCCACGGTGCTAGTCATGCTGGTCCCACGGAGGTGTCCACACAGACAGGGGTTCAGCCTCATGCCTGCCTTCAGCTGGCTATAACGCTCCTTGGCTTCTAGCTGCGTCTCCCTCTGACCTCGTCTGGCTGTACTACCTCTGTCTCCCTGTCTGTCCTCCTTCTCATAAGACAGTGTGGGTAGGACTAAGACTCCCCCTCCATATGAAAGACCAGCTCCCAGCCAGGCCATCCTCCCAGGAGGGACAGCAGGACAGTGTCCACACTGTGGTATTCCTAAAGGCTCACGTTGGCTCCTGTCTCTGGACTCAAGGTGCAGCAGGGGCATGGGGTGAGCAGGCGGCTGTTGAGGTTGTCCAGCGTGCAGAGAGGTGGGTCTTGGTCAGGCAGGCCCAGCAGGCAGTGAGGCAGTGTTGGGGGCTCCTTGTAGATGTGTGGTGAGGGGATGGGTTGGGTGTTGTAGGTGCAGACCCTCATTTTATCCTGGAGGGGGCTAGGAATCTTGTGCACGGTTCTGGGCTGTGTGAACAAAGGAACGCCTTGGCGTGGGGGTGGGGGGCATGGGGGTGGGATGCTTGGGAAGTGTTGGAGGGCTAGTGCTGGACGTCTGAAGCTGCCAGAGCTGGGTCCAGGTGACTGTCCTGTCTCCTGCCTGGCCGTCTCAGAGCTAGGTCTGTGCGGCACAAGAACAGATGTGATGCTATCCACAGGGGCTCAGGCCCTGTTCTCTGTTCTTCAGTCCTCTCCTGGGAGGAGGCTGGAGCTACCCCAGCCTCTTGTCGCGCTGGTGACCAGCACCAGGAGCTTGGTCACCATGGAGATGGGAGACGGAGGCGGTGGCCCATCTACATTTTTGTGTGCAGAAATTTAGCTGAAGTCTCCTCTGTTCCTGTCAGTGACATTGAGCCAATCAGGAGCCTTTGTGTGGGGCCTGCAGTCTGCAGGGCCTCAGCAGGCACCTGGACCTCGGGGTGCAGTGTGTGGGAGTCTGGCTGCACTGGGCTCTCCTGGGACTGGTTCTCTGTCAGCCCTGTGGCCCAAGTCCCCGGCCTGGTGGAGCCGAGGGCACCCAGTGCAGCATGCTTTACTGAGAGAGAAACTGAGGCCAGAGTTTAAGGCACATTTGAGGGGTCTCCCAGCTCCCTCGCATGGCTGCTGTAGGGGAAGGAATCAGGAATTTCCTCCTTTTCTGCCGGAGGTCTACCTCCAAAGGGAGTCATTTTCCTGGTGTCAAAGAGTTCTGGTGTGGCGCTGTGGGTTAATGTGCTGGACTGCAAAGTCGACTTGAACTGCAAGGTTGGTCCTCAGAAACCCTATACAGACAGGGTCGCTATGGGGCAGAACTGACTCAACGGCACTAAATAACAATAACAAGTCCATCTCAAGTCTTATCACCCACCATCCTCCTGGGTCTTCCTTACATTTCCAGCTGTATCCGTGGGGCCAGGAGTGGCCCCTGAAGTCTGCCTGGGGGCAGCATCACCAAGTCCTGACCTGCCCCTGCCCAGCCTATTGGGGCCAACTGCAGGGGGTAGAGAGGAGTCCCAGTAGGGAAGATAACACAGGGTACCTGCTTATTGGATAGAATGACCCCTGGTTCTTGGGTGCAGTGACAGGGTGCCTATGGTCACTGAACCCCACTGCTGTGTGGGGCCCCGGGGCCTCCAGGGTTCCCATTATAAGCGTCGCCTCTTTCTGCTGAGGGGCCGCCCTGGTATGTGGTCTGGCCTTGGTGAGGGGTCAGCAACGAGCCCAGCACAGCCTTTCTCGGCCCTCCTGTTGCATACTCTCACTTTCTAAAACCTTACGAGGTCCCCATAGTGGTGGCCCCTGAAGAGGATGTCCTGAGCTTTGTGAACATATGGATTTGTGTGTGTGTGTGTGTGTGTGTGTGTGAACTGCCTGCTCATGTCCACCTTCTTCTATACCCTACACGTGGGTCTCCCTGCCTACATCCACTCCCTGGAGGGAAGAGGGCTTCCAGTAGGTGGTTTCTATAGGGTCCGGAATCCAGTGGTCTCTAAAGTCTGAGTCATAACCATAGGGTCTCTCTGCCCAGCTGTCCCCATCCAGCCTTTCCCCTAGTTCTGGGGACGCCATGAAAAGGGTACTGTGTATGTAAAGAGCTTGCTGCACCCCCACCTCAGACCCAGCAGCCCTCCCCACCCCAGCATCTAGGAGAGTGTGTGTCATAGGTGACCCCCAAACACAGCATGCAGGGCGCCTGCAGCCTCCTGGCTCCCATAGGAAATCCCTTAGATGGAAAACTCTAGAGGAAGGACACCTAGTCTTAGTGACCCATCCCACGTCTGCACACCTGCCTGGACAGCCACTCCTCTACCGTGTCCCAGGTGCCCTTGCAAGGGTTCTGTGGGAGCCAGCAGGCAGCTGGAATGACATCACACTCTCACAGAGACGCTGTAGGTTTCCGAGGCTGTGACTGGGGATGGGAGCAGAAAGCCTCCTTTCTTTCCCTCAGAGTGTCTGGTGGGTTTGAACTGCTGACCTTGCTGTTAGCAGTCCAGTACTGATCCCCGAGCACCACTAGTGCTCCTTGTCCCCCTGACCCAGGAACGGGCATTGTCCACATTAACTGCTTTGTTGCTCACCTGCCCCTTGGCTCTGGGAGGGACAGTGGCATCTGGAGACAGGAGGAAAAGCCAGGTCAGAGTAGCCACCTGGCCTGGGTACACCTACTGCCAGGACCCAGGAAGAGGAAGGAGGGGAAGATGACCCGTGGGGAACAGGTACATCAGCACACCAGGGGACAACACCCTGATTTTGTGTTTTCTGTGAGTATAAACAACCTAGGGCTGTGTAGTTCCCACCGTCCACTGCCACCTTTCTGATGGGACAGACAACAGGTGTGGCGGCCTCCAGGTGAGTCAGGCCAGTCCTTCCCCCTGAGTCTGCTTTGGTTGTGAGGGCTTGCCTAGTCCTGGGGAGAGGCATGCAGATACAGGGAGGAACAGAAGGGGGGCAGGTGGACCAGGAGGGCAGAGACTGGGGTCATAACAGACCCTGGCAGTGGTCAGAACCTCCGGAAATGTCCCACCATCGACTCAGGGGGTGAGTGCCACCCGCGGGGCGTCATGACATCGGCGATGCTGACTGTAAACCTGTGCTGAATGTCCTCTCATCTGTAATCTTGCCCTGGAGGACAGCGGTGTCTGGAGCGGCCAGACCTAGGCACGTTCCCTCTGCAGGTGGGAAGGGACAGGGCAGGTGACCGGGGCACGGTGGGCCTGAGAGAAGGCATGGCACTAGAAAGTGGGATAGGTGACCTGGGGTGCAAGACCAAAGAGCAGATGGGCTCTCAGGACAAGGTGGGGAAGGGAGCCTCCCTAAGGGGGGTTGATAGCCCCTCCTGTCCTCTCCCAATCCTCACGTGGCAGTAGCCAGGCCCCCAGCCAGCTCTGCCACCTCAGTTGGCACAACTGAACCAAGCGGGCCACCTGTGGCATCCAAGCTCTTCCGGGAATGTTTCCCTCCTCCCCATACCAACGGCTCCACTTGCCCCTCCCCTCAGCACCCTTCTCCCTCATCCTCCTTGTGATCTTGGGTATGGGCTCCCCTCAAGTTGCTGGACCAGGGAGTGTGGGGGCACCATGGTAAGGTGACAGGATGTGGAACCTCTTACGTGAGTATCTGAATCTGATTGTGTGTGTGTTTAACTCGTGAACAGGAATGCTTTTATGGGTTGAGCCCCACTATTGTGCAGTACTATAAGGTAAACAATGGACTGCTAACCTAACCACAAGGTCGGTGGTTCAAACCCACTAACCACTCCTTGGAAACCCTGTACAGACTTGACAGCCCTGTAGGGCAACAACAATAACAATTATGTGTGTGTAGTTTACAAGAGCCTCTTACACAGTCGCACAATGTATGTCACATGAGTGTATAGAGAAAGGGACAGGGCAGGTTTCCATGTGACGGGAAATCCGTTCTTCCATCATTGCATGGATCTGCATACACTACAAATACCTGCTGTCTTATTATCAGCTGCCCTCAAGTTCACCTGAGACCCACGGTGAGCTGCAGGAAACACTGCTCAGTCCTGGGCCATCCTCAAGATCGGCTGCGGATTAGACTGTGAGATCCACAGGATTTTCATTGACTGGTTTTCAGAAGTAGATCACCAGACCTTTGTTCCTCCTTTGTCTTAGTTTGGAAGCGCTGCTGAGAACTGTTCAGCATCATAACAACGCTCCGGCTTCCCGTGACAGAAGAAGGTAACTGCACTGGGATGCCTGGTTTAAGATGGAACTTGTGCCTGTCACACAGAAGCTGGGAATTCTACCTCAGAACCACCACTGGTCCCAAAATACATATTAAATACACATATGTTTGAGTGTGTACTTCACATACATACTCCTCCACATACACACATACAGAGTTCTCCAACCTCTTGTGGTGTGGTGACCTTTTTGCTATCTGATCTACCCACTGATTCTATCCTGCTTGCAGAGATGTTAATCAACTGAGTACTAGTGATACTACTTGGGTACCAGTGATTCTAACTGGGTACCAGTGATGCTACCTGGGTCCCAGAGATGTTAACTGGGTACCAGTGATTCTAACTGGGTACCAGTGATGCTATCTGATACCAGTAATGATAACCACATACTGGTTCTGACAATCAGATATCAGAGATGCTGACTGGCTACAAGTGATTCTAATTGGGTATCAATCATGCTATCCAGGTTCCAATGATACAATCTGAGTACCAGTAATGCTATGTGGGTACCAGTGATGCTAACTGATGAGGCGGATATCTGGTCGTAACTCCCGCTGACATTGACACGTTGTCGGGAATTCACAACAAAGTTTGTTTTGCCAAACATTGCATTACAGAGGAACAGGGTGTCCAGCCTGGTAATCAGACTGATATCTGGGTACTAGTGATGCTAACTGGGTCCCAGAGAGGCTAACTGGGTCCCAGAGAGGCTAACTGGGTCCCAGAGATGCTAACTGGGTCCCAGAGATGTTAACTGGGTACCAGTGATACCAACTGGGTCCCAGAGATGTTAACTGGGTACCAGTGATGCTAACTGAGTGCCAGTGATGCTAACTGGGTCCCAGAGATGTTAACTGGGTACCAGTGATGCTAACCTGGTATCAGAGATGCTAACTGAGTGCCAGTGATGCTAACTGGGTACCAGAGATGCTAACTGAGTACCAGTGATGCTACCTGAGTCCCAGAGATGTTAACTGGGTACCAGTGATGCGAACCTGGTACCAGAGATGCTAGCTGAGTGCCAATGATGCTAACTAACCAGGTACCAGTGATGCTAACCGGGTACCAAGGATGCCACCCATGTACGAGTGATGCTATCCAGGTACCAGTGTTACAACCTGGGTACCAGAGATGCTAATTTGGTATCACTGATGCTGCTAACCAGGTACTGGCAGCATTTCTCAGTACTCATTGGCTTTCTTTTCTTGAAACTAACTTGGCAGAAGCACCCATCCATATGTGGGTGCAGAACTATTCCTTCAAGCTTTTCTCACACCTTGTATGTGTTCTTGCACACGTACATACACATGTGCACACACACACTCCAATTATTTAGCCAAGACTTGGAAGCCTCCACCCTGGCTTCTACCAATGCCAGGTGACCCAGGTCGTTTTGTGGTGAGATACAGAGACAGGATTGCTCATCAAAGGGTTTTCCCTGTGTCAGGCTGGGGAACGAGTGGAACTTCTTTGTTCAACTGCAAGTTATACATCCCTAGGAAACCTGCCGGAGAAGCAGCCACTCTCCCCATGCTTGACATCAAGCGTGTCAGCTCAGAGGCTGGAGGCTGCATGACGAACACCACCTGACGAGGTGGACATCTGGCCCCAGTTCCCACTGACGTTGACACGTTGTCAGGAATTCACAACAGAGCTTGTTTTGCCAAACATTTCACTGCAGAGGAACAGGGCCTCCAGCCTGGTTATCGAAATCTGACATTTCCAAACCGAGTGTAGAATTTTAACTTTCAGGTTTCCATGTCAACCATGTGCCCGTCTTCAGTTTGTCAAGATTCTGGCCTTGTGGTCCCTGTACAGGGAGGACGGATGCGTTTGTTCGCTGCCGCAGGGTCCGTGTGCAACACACATACGGGGCAGGCAGCCACCTCTCCCTGCTCAGGGATGGTTAATACCTGTTTTGTGTTCCAAATTCAGACTCTGGAAAGTTGCCTGAAACTTTCTGGTAGGTCGCCTACAGTGGTGGAGCTGACCAGAGCAGGGTGTGGCAGCTGGGGCTATCTGCCTACTTGTGATGATATTCAGATACTAGTGATGCTAACCGGGTACCAGAGACGCTAATTAGATACCAGTGATGCTAACCGGGTATCAGTGATGCTATCGGGGTACTAGTGATGCTAACCGGGTACCAGTGATACTAACTGGGTACCAGAGACGCTAATTAGATATCAGTGATGCTAACCAAGTATCAGTGATGCTACTGTGGTACTAGTGATGCTACCTGGGTACCAGTGATACTGACTGGGTACCAGAGACGCTAATTAGATATCAGTGATGCTAACCAGGTATCAGTGATGCTATTGTGGTACTAGTGATACTACCTGGGTACCAGTGATACTACCTGGGTACCAGAGATGCTAATTATATATCAGTAGTGCTAACCAGGTATCAGTGATGCTATTGTGATACTAGTGATGCTAACTGGGTACCAGTGATACTACCTGGGTACCAGAGACGCTAATTAGATACCAGTGATGCTAACCAGGTATCAGTGATGCTATAGGGGTACTAGTGATGCTAACTGGGTACCAGTGATACTACCTGGGTACCAGGTATGCTAATTCGATATCAGTCATGCTAATCAGGTATCAGTGCTACTAGCTGGGTGTTAGTGATACTAACTGGGTACCAGTGATGTTAACCGGATACCGGTGATGCTATCTGGGTGCCAGAGATACTAACTGAGTACCACAGATACTAACTGGGTGTTAGCTGTGATATACAGCTCACACACACTTGGTGACTTGCAAAGGGGTGGAGAGTGCAGGGCAGTACACATGGGGACCACCAAAAAGCTGACCATGACCCGAATGAGTGTAGTTATCATCCAAGGCCACCACGAGGCTGCCACATAGATATGCCTGGAGCTCTGTGACCTATAGCACTGGTGTCTCCTCAGGTCTGTGGGTCAACCAGCTGCCCATGAACTGAACTTTGGCTTAGGTCCAGAATTCTGGTCTTGTTCTCTGTTCTTCTTATGTCTGTCTGTCTGTCTGGTTTTTTGTTTTGTTTTGTTTTTGCTGATTGTTTACTCAGCAAGCTAGGGTCCCACGTGACAATTTCCACACAACTTATTCAGTGCTGTTGGATATAGTTCTCACAACATGCATTCTGCTTGTTCTAGTTCCTGTGTTCTGGTTTCTCTGCCCCCTTGTCTTCTGCTCTGTTCTCAACAGGCATGTTCTCTCTTCCTGATTTTCCCTTCTCTGATGAATTGGGTGTGTGAGAGGCCGAGCTCCTGCTTGGGCCACATCCCCTGACACTCCACCAGTGAAAGTCAGGGTTCCTGGGCTGAGCCCTCGCCTCCTGTGGCTCTCAGCACTCTCATACATTTGTGGAGCTGCTGTTACAAAGAGTTACAAAGTTGTGGGGCTTAAAACAACAACACCGATTTCCTGGTTTCCTCGCTATTCTGGAGTCCAGGAGACTGAAATTCCAGCGTCTCTGAATCCTCCAGCTTCTGGTGGTCTCAGATGTTCACTGGTTTTTGGCTTCATCACCCCATCTCTGTCTTCACAGACCCACCCACCCCCACCCCCAGTGTCTGTCTGCCTGTCTCTTCTCATCTTTTATAAGAATTTGACTAAGTTTGGAGTCCCTGTGGGAATGAAAATGATTAACACACTTAGCTGAAACCCAAAAAGTTAGAGCTTAGAGTCTACTCAGAGATACCTTGGAAGAAAGTGTTCCTGATCTACTTCCCCGAAAGCAGCAGCCGTTGGAAACCCTAAGAGCACAGAACGACTCCGGCACACACAGAGTAAGCAGAAATTGGAGCTGACTCTTAGGGCCCGGTTTTCATTCAGCTGGGATTGGGACCCACTCTTCTTCATGTTAACTCAGCTGATCACATCAAAAGTCTTATGTCCAACCATCACAGGCAGCAAACAGCAAACCCGTCTCAACTCAGAGCCGCCCTGGAGGACAGACCACAGCTTCCCTTTGCACTTTCTCAGACTGGACATCTTTAAAGAAGCAGATTGCCTCATCATCCTTTCTCGGAGTGCGGGTGGGTTTGCACTGACAGATTTTGGTTAGCAGCCTGACAGACACTTAGGATTTCTGCTGCGGGTGGGTGGGGGGTCACAGCTCAACCACTAACACACAATGGTTTTATGGAGGAAAACACCCACCCTTCGTCCCTGAGCAGGGGGAGGACACAGCCCAAAGGGAGCTCACAGATCAGACATTAGGGTATCTCCATGGGCTCTGGGGATGGCACTGACGGATGATGTGCTGGACCGCAAGGTCAGCTGGAACCACGAGGTCGGTGGTTCAAACCCATCAGCCATTCCTTGGAAGTCCTATACAGGGTCACAGTGGGTCGGGAACGATTCAACAGCACTTCACAACAACAACCACATGACAGTTTCATCCTTTCTTAGCTGTGTTTCTTGTGTGTGTTACAAAGTAGGTATCTTCATGATACATTAATACGTATCTTGGTAAGATGCGTACTCATTTTTTACTTGGATGAGGTGCAGGTTCACAGAGTCCTGGACACGTGAAGGCCCACAATTCTTGCCAGATTCTCGTCCTGGCCTGCCGACTTACTTGCTGTTACAGATCTTGCTTTCTGGGTAAATAATGACATTTCTCCATTTCACCCAGGACTGAGGCTGTATGGAAATGAGACTAGACCTGCTCAGCTAGGACCCTGGAGAGGTGGCCAGCAGAACCCTGACAGGCTCCCAAATTGGTTTATTTACCAGATAATCGGCGGTACAGACGGCTCCGTAATAGGACATGGGCCCCTCTGTTGCTGAGCGGGT